>NC_137821.1:12363287-12640001 GCF_963921795.1 Nannobrachium achirus | reverse complement strand
ATGAGATGCTGCACTCAAGTCCAGGAGAGTTTGGACAAGGCAATTCTCTTGAATGCTGCCTTCAGGTATGGCATGGGAAGAGGGCACTTGCTTTTCTTTCACCATAGTAAAAACTGCATTCATGGTCTGGAAAGGGCACTTTTTACAGACAGATAAAAGGGCAGGGGCTCAAGCCCCCTTTGATGTCTATGTGTGCACGTGCCTGCATTCCCTCCTCCCGCACATATGAAAGCCAGTGCGTTTTCCAACGCGGGAGGAGGACGTGTCCAGATCAATTAGAGGGGAGAGCGCGCGCCTCCGCTCGCTCTGCGAGGAGCGCGGCATTGTGGGTCGTTCCACATTCCGCCCCTCGCCGCCGTCCATAAACAAACAGTCTGTAATCACGGCGGTGATGTGCTGCAGCTGAGCAGCTCCCTGCCCCCGCGAGCAGCCGCTCCGCGAGCATCTGCTCCACACAGCTCACAGAGTGATGCAAGAGGTACTCAGTGGTGGAAAAAGTACTAAATGTTTTTACTTGAGTAAAAGTAGCAATACTGCAATATAGAAATACTTTGTTAGGGTGCCCTCACACCAAAATACCTGAGAGTGGAATCCGCGTTCTGCCAATGCATTTCAATGAGAGTGGAGCGTTTTTTTGCAGAAATCCTCTGCTGGCATGAAACCGCTTCACTCTCATTGAAATGCATTGGCGGAACACGGATTCCACTCTCATAGGTACTTTGGTGTGAGGGCACCCTTACAAGTTAAAGTCTGGAATTCAAAATGGACTTGAATAAAAGTATGAAAGTGTTGGCATCAAAGTGTATTTAAAGTACCAAAAGTAAAAGTACAAAATGTTTGAAAACAGCCGATCTACAAGCTCACAACGCGTCGCGATGCGAAACGTTGTGAGCTTGTAGATCGAGCCCCTGCGAGCAGCCGCTCCGCTCGCATCTGCTCCGCACATCTCACAGAGTGATGCAAGAGGTACTCAGTGGTGGAAAAAGTACTACATTTTTTTACTTGAGTAAAAGTATCAATACTGCAATATAGAAATACTCTGTTAGGGTGCCCTCACACCAAAATACCTAGAGTGGAATCCGCCAATGCATTTCAATGAGAAT
This sequence comes from Nannobrachium achirus, assembly GCF_963921795.1. NCBI lineage: Eukaryota > Metazoa > Chordata > Actinopteri > Myctophiformes > Myctophidae > Nannobrachium > Nannobrachium achirus. The sequence continues at coordinate 12,638,898 of NC_137821.1, read as the reverse complement.
GGAGCGTATTTTTGCAGAAATCCTCTACTGGCAAAAAAACGCTCCAGCCTTGGTGCCTTTAAGTACATTTTGATGCCAATACTTTTGCCCATTTACTCTTAAGTAAGGTTCAAGTCCCGATACCGACGTCCTTTGCTGCATGTCACTATCCATCTCTCTCCCCCATTTCCTGTCAGCCTACTGTCCATCCCTATCAATAAAGGCATAAACTTAGAAATCTGACTGTCCCATTTCACGTTTTCAGAATGTATGAAAATCTTTGAAAATAGCAGATCCGCGTAAATGTATACAGGGTTTAAGTGGTTAATGTATTGTAATAATAATCAAAATCTACAAAGTAACTAGAGTTTTCAAAAAACATGTAGTGGAGTAGAAGTAAAAGTATTGAAATTTGGTAATATTCCAGTAAAAAAGAAAAAAAAACTAAAACAAAAGTGACTTTACACAAGTGCTCCAGGGTCATAATGTGCAGTTTAAGGGAGTGTTTCTTTTTTAGAGGGAGGCTTTGACCTCGGTTTTTGGACGCCCCGGTGGTGTGGGAGGCGCTGGTCTCTGGAGCGTCTCGGAAGCTAAGCCCTGGCGTAGCGAGCAGGTCTGTTTCTGGCCCTCTGCGTAGGAGGGCTGGACCGGCCTGTCTGACGCTGTGGAGGCCAGAGAGAGGTCGCACACTGAGCACAGGGCCCGGAGAGCTGCTCACTCTCTACTACATAGAGCAGGGGTCTTCAACGTTTTTAGTTGAGAGAGAGATGAAGCAGGGACCCCCCACAACCTTTTCATAGATTCCATATAGTGTCATTGTTTGACAGCACAATCATCAGTGTATTTTGGATTCATGTCAATTTGTGTTTTCAGATGTTTAACCACTTGAACCGTCAAAACTTAATAGATTTGACCTTTCACTCTGCTCTTTTCCCCCTCTACACCAAAGCTCTTTGCCAAAAATAGGCGATCTACAAGCTCACAGCCGAAGGTACATTATGTCAGGAGATGAAGTCGGCCCCTGGGTGTTTTAACATTTTCTAATGTGGCCCCCTTTGAAAAGTCCAGCGCTTCTCAAAGTGTGGTCCGGGGACTCTTGGGGATAGAGTTGAGTACCGAGAACAGGTAACCATACTGGAACCAGTAACACCACATCCAATATGGCAACATCTCAATAGTCCGAGTCCGAGGTCCCATTGTTTCGAGGTCGGCAGGTTAGCTTCGGACTACTGGGACCTCGAAACCTCGGAATAGCGCCACATCAATACAACCCAGTACTTAGCCAGAATACAACTGAAAGTATAGAACTGAAGTAAAGTAGCCATATCCTACAAAGAGGTAGAGTTTTGTAAAGTTGTGTAACTTCTGCGACGATTTACACACTGAGGCAGCACTGGCAGAAGGCTCTCAGAATGAAGCCAAGTGTCCCAACAGGAAAAAATGTCCTTCTCAAAAAGTCTAATTCTCTATTGCTATTATATTAACGCACACGCATGCACGCACACATGCACGCACACATGCACACACACACACACACACACACACACGCAGAAATTTCAGGATTTTGAGGTCAGGGTAAAGGTAAAGCCATGTGAATGAGTTATAAATGAATGCCAGACTGTAGCTAAAGATGAAAAGACAGTGCATGTGTGTGTGTGTGTGTGTGTGTGTGTGTGTGTGTGTGTGTGTGTGTGTGTGTGTGTGTGTGTGTGTGTGTGTGTGGGGGGGGGGGGGGGGGGGGGGGCTCAGGGGCTGACCTGCGCTGGCACCAACCTCAGCCTGCTTTTGTCCTCAGATGGTCTCGCTGTAACGGCCCCCACTTATGACTCCATCTGCTACTGTTCTGTTCTGCACTGGCGTGAAGCAGTGTTTCTCAACCTTTTCAGGCCCCCAAAATAATCATATTTTCCCCACCCTGACGAGCACTAAGAGTTGAGGCATTACATTTTGTATAACACAGCGTCGCATTATGAGCTTGCAGATATTCTATTTTCAAAAGATTTTCTTTTATACATTTTCATTTTGATTTGAACACTTGTGAAATGGGGACTTTCTGCATTTCCACTTTTGGTACTTTAAGTGCATTTTGATACAAATACCTTTGGACTTTTACTTGTAAAAGAATATTTCCACATTGCAGTATCAATACTGTACGTTTACTTAAAGGGGGCGTGACACGGCCAAAACAGCTAATTATGGCTATCAAATGAGCCAATTTTTTTAATGATGTCATGTACCCCCATGTTAAATTACCCAATCAAATTAATTTATTGTAGTTACTGTACTGAAAGTAGTACTTTCTGTACAGTAACGGCAATACATTATTTTGATTGGGCTAATATGGGCGGAGGGGCGGAGACTCGCGGAGTCGAGTATCCATATCATTATCTTTTGAAACTGCCCCAAAAAAAGCTGTCCGAGGCGTGTTTCCGACTTTCTAAACCAACTTTAAAACTATCAGTTCTAGGGGTAAAAATTATACACCATTCGCTATAAAATGGTAAAAAAGTACATGTCTTCTTCAAAAAAAGGTGTCAGAGATTCGTTACGAGGGTCAACACGCTTCTCCCCGTCTAAGGGACGGTTTTGTCGGCCATACCCTGCTGTGTCTTCCGCTAAACCTGACTGGAGGACCTGGCCGGGACGCGAGTTTCTAAATTCTAGGCGCACTGGGGGAAAACCGCGCCCGCACGGCTGAACTGGAGGTAGGGAGGCGAGTTTCTAAACTCTAGGTGCACTGGGGGAAACACCGAAGCAAGCTTAGAACGAGCGTCCAGCCATCTCCTCCTCCTCGGCAGCTTTGAGCCCTTTTAGCAGACATATGTCCTGCTGTCTCGGAGGACTGAGGTCCGTGGCTCATACACTCTGTGTGTGTAGCCTGTGTGTGTGTGTACACACACAATAGCTCTCGCAAATAGCCGTGCGGTGCAGCGCTAGCCACGCTACACGCTAACAACAAGGTTGTGCGCGGCACCGCACGACGGACGAAGTATGCATTGCGCGGCACCGCACGACGGACGAAGTATACATTCACTACCAACTGATACGGCCCCGCCTCCTTCTCAGACTGTTTGAAGAAACACCACGTGACCTACTGTATCATAATGTTAATTTTCGGCCGGTGTCGCCAGTCCTTTAAGTAAAACATCTGACTACTTCCCACCAATGCTTGCTCTATCCCAGTGTCCACCTGGCTTTCATTACTGCCAATTAAATATGCCTTCTTTGGGTTCTCCCTGCCAGCCCTCTCCATAGACTTCCATGTAATTTATAGTGCACAGATCATGCACGCCCATGCACAGATCATGCACCATGTTTGTGCAGGCTGTTCACAGCTTTCAAACAAAAAAAACAGATTGGAAATCCGTTCAGGCATTCTTGAGATAATAGCCATTATGTTTTACATGTTATGTAAGCAAAGATGGCTATCCTGTATGAAAGATGGGGTTGTATGGGGGTGGAACATGCAAAATCGCGATTGAAATCATGTTTACTAGATTTAATGGGGTCCAAAACATTTCTTTTGAAAAAAATTTTTTTTGAAAAAAAACATTTTTTTTTGTTTTTTTTCTAAGTAAAAGTCGATTTAAGTCGTCTGGCAGGGAAGTCCATAGTGAGAAAGTTGATCTAAAAGTCGTTTGGCACTGTATGAGTTAAGCTGGTTGCTGTCCGAAGTGTCTTCGTAGCACTTACTGTAAATCATTTTATTTGCACTACTATGACCGTTTAGGCGTTTACCCCAGTGTTTATCAGACTTGGTATCATGCCATTTCACTCTGATCCAGCACTTTAGTTTGTCTCTCTAGATAACAGTATCTTGCAACATGCCTAATAAATTTGAATTGGGAATACACCCAATTCTGTTCTATGCAATTAGTGTAGTGACAACATTGTGTTAGCTTTAGCTGTCACGCAGAATATCTCCATAGTCCAACCTTTTGTGGGATTTCTTTTCGACATATAAATTAACGCCCGACTTCATCATACTATACAGCGTCACACAAAAGTCTGAAAAGTAACAGAACTTGCTAACAGAGCTTAGCTTAGGATCTGCTACTTTTCATGCTTTTGGCTGAATTTACACATGGAAAGCACCTGCCCTGTGCTTGCCCCTGGTGGAGGAGTGGGGAAGAGCAGCGTCCAACAAATGGTTTTGAAGGAGCAAACTTACTCTAAGCTCGCCTCTAGGCTGCCCTTAAGACAAGAATCAGCTGAGAGGCGAGTTGCTTCTTCAAAACCATGTGACTTCCATAGGGAATGCATTGGACGCTGCTTTACCCCCTGCCTCCCCCCAGGGTAGAGTTCTCAAATTCTGCCCGAACCCGACCATACCTGAACCCGACCGACGTTTAGGGTAGGGTAGGGCCTAAAATGTATGCTAATTAGTCGGGCCGGGTAGGGCCTCGGGCTCAATGAAAAAAGAAAATATATATTTTTTATTATTTTACTACTATTATTCTGTGATAGATTAATGACAACCTGACCATACCCAAAACCGACATTTAGGGTAGGGTAGGGCCTAAAATGTATGCTAACTAGTTGGGCCGGGTTAGCCTGATTTCAGACTCTGCGCTGGAGCTTGAGTCTGACATTGTCCCCATTGTAAGAGATTTCAAAGGGGAGGGGATTTAAATTTTGAAATTCCCAATCACAAGAGATCTGGAGGGAGGGGTTGTGTTTGACTTGTGTACACAAAACATTACACCCTCCCCCTCCCCTCTATGACAGGCACCAAACAGGTAATTGTCTTTGAGGTTTCATTGATTAGAGAGAAACACTAACGAGCTACTGACACTTGTATGGCTCAATCAATGACTGCAGTTCAGAACCCTTTTGAAGTTCAAAGGGAGTAATTAAGAACTCTGGTGAGCCACCCCTCCCTCCGCTGTTTCTGTTGATTTTCAAAAGTTAGACCCACCCCTCCTCGGTCTTGCATTGCTTTCATTGGTTGGTGCGCCAGGTCGGCCAGGACACCGACAGAAAGACATATGCTAATTCCAGACCAAGAGAAGCAGTCCACTCAGAGAGTGGGCGGGTCTATTGGCTGGAGCCAGGCAAGGGCCGGGTAGGGCCTCAGGCTGACCCAGTTAGGGCCCAGTTAGGGCCGGGCCTTAATTTTCAGGCCCGTTGAGAACTCTACCCCAGGGAAAGCACAGGGCAGGTGCTTCCCATGTGTAATCGAGGCCTTTGAATTTGGACACATAATGAGGTTTCCACCTAACAGAGACAATTTACAATCTAGGCTACAGATGGACTTACTGTCCAATAAGCAGAGTGATCACATAACATAGACTGCAGAGAGACAGTGAAGTGCAGTGAAACCACAGGAACTCCCTTCCTTTCTGTCTCAAGGGAAAGTCAAGGGGGATTAAGGGGATGCAGGTGCATGAAGTAACTTTTGAGATTTGTTTGTCTTTTTTTACTTTACTGGAGTATTTCCAATTTCCAATAAGAATACACCGACTCCCACTACACCTCAGAGGCAAATGTTGTACTATTTACTCCACTACAATTGTTTGAAAACTTGAATTACTTTGAAGATTAACCACTTGGCAAAACGTGGCAAAACGATTTATATAACGGACTCGTGAAATGGGACAAACTGCATAATGGGTACTTGATAAGTTTAAAGGCCCAGTTCACCTCTGAACTTGGCATTTTGCATCATATGATGCATCATGATGATGCGTTTTGCATCATATGATGCAAAACGCATCACTAGTCATGCTGAAATACTAAAATATATCAAAACACAGATTGAACACAAAAAATAACTCAGGTTTGTGCTGATCTTGTCCCAAACAACAATAAAATAAGATCTTGTTGTACCAGAGGTGAAGTGGTCCTTTAAGTATATTTTGATGCCAAAACCTCTTTTTACTTGTATTTCTATTTTACTTAAGTTAAAAAAAAAAGCAAAAAAACATTTACCGTACTTCCACAGACGAGGGGAAAGAGAGAGGGTCTGCGGAAGGCTAATCTGTTAGTTTCCAGAGACCCCCTCCCACCTACCGGCAACCACCGCTTCCTCTGTTTCTTTCGCCTCACAATAAGGTGTCAACGTGGAGGGAGAGAGCCCGCTATAGGGGCCGGTGGTCCTTAGCTGTGTGTGTGTGGGGGGGGGGGGGGGGCTGCTTTTGTTGGAAGGAAAGAACCGTGGGTGTGTCTGGTAATGGGAACGGTGCGCTATTGTACTGGATTGCAAGCTGGCACTGGGCAAATATAGGAACGCACACTCATGCATGTACAAACAAACTGTACTTCGCAAACTCGTGCAAAAGACAATACACATAGACTCACGCGCACACACACACACACACGCACCCGCAAACACACGCACCCGCAAAATTTTAAGTTAAAGTATTGAAAATTGGAAAATACTCCAGTAAAGTACTTAGTAAACATACAAGTTACGTTACACCAGCGGAGAGTAGTAGATGATGCGTTGCGACAGCAGTGCGTCGCCATGCGGCACACACTCCTGGAACAGGCTCCGGGGGCCTGTTAGTGTGATTTACATGAGATTTGCATGACATGAGGCGACGTCCGTTGCCAATTTGCGGGTGGAAGTCGATGACCCAATTGGCTTTTTTATTATTTTGTCGTTATACGCGCTGACGAATCCACTGGTTCTGTTCTCCCTTCTCCTCCTCCGGGGGCTTTCCTTTCCTCCTGCTAGCTCGCCGGTTTGTGAGCGGTGACATCACCTCCGTCACCGACTTCTTTTTTTGTCTGGAAGTGTTTTATTTTATTTCTTCTTCCTGTCTTTCCCACCACTTTTTTTTTCATCTTTCGCTGTGGCAACCGAAACAACGAGAGGCGTCAAAGTTTTTTTGTTTAGTTTTTTTCATGTCAAGGACCCCCAAAATGACATGCATTTGGATAGATAGAGAGAGAGAGAGAGAGAGAGAGAGAGAGAGAGAGAGAGAGAGAGGGTGGGAGGGAAGCCCCTCTCTCTCCAGCGTCAACACAGATGGAAGTCATTTTGGTGTGTGTACCGTCGGCGTCTGCACAGATCCGCGTTTTTTTCTCCCCCTCGCCGCCATGTGCTGCTGACCCCTCAAGGCGGCGGCTGGACGTTGTACGACGTCCAGCCGCCGCCTGGTGGTTGGGGATGACGCGCGGAACAAAACCTATTTGGATGGGGGAGGTCCGGCCCACGCGGCCAAATGCATGTCAATGTGGGGGTCCTCGACACGAAAAAGGTTAAGAAGCACTGGTGTTCTCAAAGGGGCCTTTTCCACCGGCAAAGAACCGGTTCAGGTTCTTTCCCCCGCCTATGGGATGGCAACTTTCTTGGAACCTTGGTTCGTTCTTGCGAACCAGCCGTGAACCAACTTTTATGGTTCAGAACCAACTCTGTTCACCTCTGGTTCATCCCATAGGCGGGAGAAATAACCCGAACCGGTTCTTAGCCGGTGGAAAAGGCCCCAAAGTGGATTCCAGAGACATTGTGGGTTCCTTTAAGGGGGTCTAAATTGACCCATACAAGTCTGTAACTCTGACAGTGTACAAATGGAACCAAATGAACCCAAAAAGGTCCATTTGTTTCCATTTGTACACTGTCAGAATTAAGGTGAGACCTTGCAAGTTGAAAGTTTGAGAACCACCGGTGCAGAGAGAGAGAGGGCTTAAGTGGTTGACTGTTAGCTCTCTCGCTGACGCGACGACGGACGCTCGCCAAAAAAGAGCGTCCCGACCCTGAAATGTTAAACCGTAAATTGCAGAGAGTGAGAGAGGTGTTGATAGGACCGGGGGGAGGGGGGGGAACCGCAGACAAACAGAGATGCAACTAAATGAGAGAGAGAGGGATGGAAAGAGAGAGAAAGAGAGAGAGAGAGAGAGAGAACGACAGAAAGAAGAATCTTCTGGTTTGGATTCTGTCACGTCTGCTGGTCATTATGGCTTTAATTGGAGCCAGGCGTCGTTCTGTGTGCGAGCGTGTGCGCGCACGAGTGTGTGTGTGTGTGTGTGTGTGTGTGTGTGCGTGCGTGCGTGCGTGCGTGCGTGCGCGTAAAGTTTTAACACTTCACACCACAGTGCAATGATGTTCTTCCTCAGACTGCCATGCAGATTTATGAGGCCAAAGAGAGGTAGGGGTGTGTGTGTGTGTTTGTGTGTGTGTGTGTGTGTGTGTGTGTGTGTGTGTGTGTGTGTGTGTGTGTGTGTGTGTGTGTGTGTGTGTGTGTGTGTGTGCGTGTGACACACTAAAATGTGTGGCACAATCCGGAAGACACTATTCAAGACGTTCTTTATGGTTCTCCACACACCCACACCCATGACAGTGTCACGAGTCGGTGTCCTCGACAATTGTGTGACAGTGTAACATTGTGAAGACAGAGAGTGTCTTTGTGTGGGGGAAAAAAACACATTGAGGACACGGCCGAAAGTTAAGTTATCCAAGTAAGCATTCAAGGAACAATTGTATATCTGAATTTGCAGTGTACAGACCCTCATGTTTGCTCTGTCGGGTGGAAACTTTCCAAAACCGTTACTTTACGCCTACAGGATTCAAATAAAAAACTGTAATAGTAGTAGATCTACAATCTCAAAACATGTTGCTTTGCGCCGTGCTTCGAGCTTGTGGGTTTGCTACTTTTGTGTGATGCTGTATATGATCAAGTACTGTGTTGATTTACAAAAAAACACATTAGAATATCGTCACTGTCGGGCAAAAACCTTGTATCTTCAAGTTTCAATTTTTTATTTTTTTCACAAAGTAAAGCCCTGCTTCATCACACAATGCTGGCACACAAAGGTAGTGAAAACAGCAGATCTACAAGCACGCCTTGTGGCGTTGTGTGCAGGTAGATCGGCTGTGTTTTTTTTTAGGTTTTTTTTAGATCGTTTTTTAAAATGATATTTACAAAATTAATGGTTTTGGACATACAAGGTTTCCACCCGACAACGACGCTATGTAGAATAGATAAGAGGTTTATGGCTGACAGCAATGATTAGATTTGTCTTTTTCAAAAGTATTCAAAAATTCATAAAAATAGGCAATGCACTGTGTACCATGTAGGGTTAAGTAGTGGTTTTGATGCTATATTAAATCATTCTGCCTGGGGACCCCCTGGAACCCCCCTCAAGGACCCCTGGGGGTCCCCGTCCAGACCCCACTCACATAATGAGAGTCTCCCAGGACCTGCTGAAATGTCGGGGCCTTGGGGTTTTATAACTCAAAGAAGACGGATCTGTTGACATAATCTTTAAATCCATCAAAAGAAACTCGCTTTCTTGTAAAAAGAAAATCCATCAGTCTTTGCCGTCATTCTGTTGGGTTTAAAGTGTTGGCCCGTGGCTCCAGCTCTTGAGGCGGTGCCGATTTCTAAAAAGCTAGGGGCTCAGTGTAATGCGCAATGCATTATGGGTATATGACAATGTCGGTGGAGGAGCCAATTTTGGGGGGGACCGACTTCTAATTGACCCCTTCACACACATGCCAACTGGACACACACACCCCCGCTCACGCACACACACATGGGCGCGTGCACACACATACACACACAGTCCTAAATGGAAGCCCACAGGGCAGTTCAAAGCAGGCCACTGTGAGCTTTGGGGACTAAAATGGCCCAATCATCTAATCTTTGTCTATCTGATTAACCGACATCCTGTCGGCTGGGCTGATTTCCTAATCATATTAGTCTCTGTGCGCGCGTGTGCAGGTGTGTGTGTGTGTGTGTGCGTGCGTGCGTGCGTGCGTAGGGTTCAATAAGGAGTCAGACCTTGGAAAACATCTGTACATCTGCAATTTTTTCGAGAACCACTGTTCTAAACCACTAAATCCGTTTCTGAAGTGTTCAGAAACGGTCATTGAAACAACCCACACTGGACTTAACCCAGTCCTCATTCATGGTTAAACAGTGGAACAGGTTGACTAGTTTCACGTGTCTTGGACTCACTTAGGAAAATAGACTTAGGTTTTGAACACATTACATTACATGTATCTCTCTTTCAAACAAAACAACCTCAGTAAGCTCACAGTCATGTATGATTGTTTAACTAGGATAAAAAACTGGATGGCTCACAACTACTTACAACTAAACGCAGACAAAACCGAAATTCTTATAATTGGCCCGGAGAGTAGCTCAAATGACATGCGGCTATCCCTTGGACCGCTGGCAATGAATGTCAAACAGACAGTCAAGAACTTGGGTGTCTTTTTCGACAACAACTTAAATCTTGAGTTCCATGTTAAGAAGGTTACCCAGGCCTGTTTTTACCATCTACGAAACATTGCAAAAATTAAGTCAATTCTCTCTCCCCAAGATCTTGAAAAAATTATGCATGCTTTCGTCTCCTCCCGTCTTGATTATTGTAATGGACTCTACACCACCCTCAGTCGTTCATCACTTTCCCGTCTACAACTTGTACAAAATACTGCAGCCAGAATCCTCACCAGCACTAACCGCAGAGCACACATAACCCCGGTGTTAGCCTCACTTCACTGGCTACCTATCAAAGCTAGAATTGATTTCAAAATACTCTTGATCACTTTTAAAGCGTTGCATGGGCTGGCCCCACTTTACATTGTTGACCTTTTGCCCCCTAAAACCAATGCACGATCTCTTAGATCCTCCAACAAGGGCCTTCTGGAAGTCCCTGTGTCTTATCTTAAGACGAAGGGAGATCGGGCCTTCGCAGTGGTGGCTCCTACTTTGTGGAACGCATTACCTCTGCCTTTAAAAACTGCTGAGTCAGTTGACAGTTTTAAACGTTTGTTGAAAACTCACCTGTTTCAAATTCATTTTACTTCTTGATACTTTATTGCCCCCTTGTTCAGGTCTTTGCCCATTTCCTGGGTTTCTTTTGTATTGTATTTTTGTATTTTTAATCTTGTTCATATTTTTACCCTGTATCTTGTTATTGTCTATTTTGTTTATACTGTAAAGCACTTTGTAACCTTGTTTCGAAAGGTGCTATATAAATAAAGTTTACTTACTTACTTACTTACATATAACGTTTTCATCAAAGTAATGCAAAAGCATTACTCGACCTGTTCTGTTTTATTGTTCTGCATGGTTTTTCACAATTTGTTTATGCTTGTAATGGGTTAAAGTGGCACAAAAACGAAGAGTTAAAGGAGTAGTTTACCCCCAACACAAATTACTTCATGCTATGGATACTTGAGTTCAATATTATTCGTTTTTTTGTCTTATTACTAAGACAATCATTTGATTGCAATACATTTAGCCCATTGATTTCGGATGGGGACCCAAATGCTTTTTTTTTCCCTTAGGAAGGCGACAATTACAAAAGAATATTATTGAACTCAAGTCTCCATGGCATGAGTAATCAATGGGGGGGAAGGTCATTTTGGGGGTGAACTACTCCTTTAAGACATGTCCAGCCTCTGTGACATCCAAATTACTTGACATCAGTCCTGAACCACTGGGAACTTCATCATCCATGGATATATACATGTATATCATTAAAAACTAGAGCGCTCGCCTCCCTGGCAACCGACCGGCCAATCGCGTCGCCCGCCTCCCAATCCCATCTCTTTGGGCTATGGGACCTGAGGCCTCCACCCACACAGTGCTCTCAGGTCGTCGCCGTCGGGCAGACAACCTCGTATCTCCCAAGTTTCACAACTGCTTCGTCACGCAAGACCCCTCGCACAAAACTAGTGAAAACAGCCGATCTACAAGCGCACAACGCCTCGCGACGCGAGGCGTTGTGCACTTGTAGATCGGCTGTATTCACTAGTTTTGTGTAGAAACGAAGAGTTTTGGACATACAAGGTTGTTCTACCCGGCAACAACGATGATGATGCCGCTGCAGACTGCAGAGCGGTGAGGGTTTGGCTCGCCGCTGGGCCGCGACCGGGTCACAGACGGACCGCGACGGCCGGTCCTCCTCCTCCCTCTTACACACCCTCTCTCCCATTCTCTCTCTCTCTCTCTCTCTTTCTCCTCGCTTGTCTGACTCTTAACCCATTAAAGACATTGTGCCGTGATTTTTACTCCCTATAACATGATCATCAGGTATTATGATTATACTTGTAGGAAGATTCTTTTCAATAAGTGTACAGAAAAGTACTTAATGAACAATGTTTCCATTGTTCATTAGGTATGCCTGGTTGTAAGGTGGGTGGTGACCCAGCTGAAGTTAGCCACACCCACAGTGTTGCTATATAAGGGGAGGGAATGATATTATGATGTCATTACAGCGGTGTATTTCAATTGGACCTTTTGACTCTTTCAGCTTTCAGGAAGAAAGCAAAAATACACAGGGAAGACATATTCACTATAACCACACGACCTGGGGGTCTATTAGAGTAATGTTAACTCCATAGACACATACAAAACAGAAAAAGTACAAAACTATGGCACCACCTGAGGTCGATTCTACCAACGTCTTCTAAAATCAAGTGTTTCCATGTCAGTGGTGCTCAAACCTTTTCGTGTCAAGGACCCCCCCATCTCAAAATATTTTGTTCCAGGGACCCCCAGAGGCAAAGATTTTAGTTAAAAACCTTCAATTTAAAAATACATATATATTCAAAGATTTGCGCTCATTTTCACGATTTTCCAAAAATAGCAGATCTATGAGCTTGTGGCGCAGCACTCGGCGCCGTGCTACGAGCTTGTATATCAGCTATATATAATATCCAAAGTATAAACTAATGCATTAAAGTGGTTCAAATGTCTAAAAGGGTTAAATGGCACTCGCGCTCTCGTCTATTTATTGCGTTCCCCCCCACTTTCTCCGCTCTGGTGTGACTTCTGTGGCTCCGACGCTAATTGCCACGTTTTAGGTGGGTGAAAACGACGTAGAAGCCGCCGGGTGCAAAACGTAGAATGTCACACTACCGCGCCGACATCCCAAGTATTTGCCGTGTTCCCTCCAGAAATGTAAAGGGAAGATATACTGTAACCACTTTGGGCCCTGTTTTATACTTCTAATCTACAAGTTTAACTGCCGAGACACAAGTTCAGAACATGATGCATTGTCAGTTATATAAGCTGTATATCTGATAAACTTTGACAATTTCTTGGACATTTTCGAGTATGCTGACTTGCCCAAAATAGAGACGTCAGAAAGAAGAAAGGAGCAGTAAATACTGAAGACAGCAAGATCAACGTTGTGGTGCATAAATATACTGACATGTTTTTTTTAAGAGTTAACTCTCCACTCTCTCTCTCCTTTCCCAGCCGGACCACAACCTTGTTCACGCCTCCCGATTCGCCCTTTTGTTTAGTTGCGTATGTGTGCGTGCGTCTCTCGCTCTCTCTCTTCAGAACACTTTCCTTTCCTTCTCTACTCTGACATGAATACAACCTAAGAACAGAGAAACAGACAGAGGTGGGAGTGAGGGAGAGTGAGGGTCCTGAAGATCAAGTTAAAGTCAGAGTGTAAGAAGTGAACCTGTGAGGCAGGGGTCTTCAACGTGTTCAGGCCAAGGACCCCTTAGCTGAGAGAGAGGTGAAGCAGGGACCCCCAGGCCAGATTCCATATAGTTTCACTGTTTGCCAGCACAATCATCAGTGTATTTTGGATTCATGTCAATTTGTGTTTTCAGATATTTAACCACTTGAACCGTCAATACTTTGACTTGACCTTTCACTCTGTACATGGTCTGCTCTTTTTCCCCCTCTACACCAAACCTCTTTGCCGAAAATAGCAGATCTACAAGCTCACAACGCCTCACAGCGAGAGGCATTGTGAGCTTGTAGATCTGCTATTTTTGGCTCTCAGAATACAGACGTTAGGGTTCAAGTGGTTAATATAAAAAAGGAGAAATCTTTGTGTATATCAAACAAAGATTTGAAGGACCCCTTGTAGAAACTCTGGGGACCCCCCAGGGGTCCCGGACCCCCTGTTGAAGACCACCTGCCGTAAGGGTTAAACTGACAGTGTACCCACAGGTCAGTGGTGGAATGTGATGTCGTTTACACACAGAGAGAGAGAGAGAGAGAAAAGAAGAGTAGGTGAAGGAGTGAGACAGGGAGGGACATTCAGACAGACAGACAGACGGACAAAAAGAAAACATCCCTCCCTCTTCTCCTCCCTCCAGCGTTCCGGGAACAACTCTGTTGCCACACACACACACACACACACACACACACACACACACACACACACACACACACACACACACACACACACACACACACACACACACACACACACACACACACACACACACACACACACACACACACACCTGACCAGAGGTGGCGGGGGCTGTCGGCTGCTTCTAATTACAAACTGCACTGTAAGACCTTGCTCGGGCACGCACGCGCGTGTATGTGTGTGTGCGTGTGCGTGTGCGTGTGTGTGTGTGTGTGTGTGTGTGTGAGTGTGAGTGTGTGTGTGTGTGTGCGTGTGTGCGTGTGTTGTAGAACAAGGTGTTGTGGCTTTCTGCGGCTTAGCGAGCTATCAAGAGACACCTGGCTTTCATAAGACACCCATCTGCTCCGAGACACACACACACACACACACACACACACACACACACACACACACACACACACACACACACACACACACACACACACACACACACACACACACACACACACACACACACACACACACACACACACACTCTCTCTCTCATACATACATAAACGTGTATACAATACCCCCAACCCCACACAGATGCACACAAACATGCGCACGCACACCCACGCGCGCGCGTGTTTACACCATCTCACCCACACACGTAGACGCAGATGTTCTATCACATACACGGCAAACGCCTCTTTACATTAAAACTCTTGAGAGCGGAACCAAATGGAACCAAATCTAAGGGTCCTTTTTGGTTCCATTTGTTAAACAAACTCAACAGTTGCCATTCGCTTATCTGGGGGGGGGCCTTCTGGAACCTCTTAAAAAAGGACCCCACTTTGAGAAGAACACTCTCGTAAAACGACTCAAACGGGCTTCAACCTCGTCATGTAACGTCATCCCACCTGGCAGTCACGTGACAGAGGCTACCTGCTGTGTCATTGCTTTACTGCAGTAAAGGTTACAGAGTTACAGATGAAGAGTAAGGAACATTTTGAAGAGGAGCAGTGCATTTGAGCAGTTCATTTCATTAAAGGAAGGACATGACTACATTAGTAAGACGCCCTAAGGTGAGAAGCGACTTTCAGGGCGGGCGGAAACAACAGACTTGTAAGAGGGGACGGGGCTTCAACCCGGGGCTTCAACCCGGGGCTTTCAGAAAAAAGGCCCGAGTTGTGTGAGCATTTTAAAGTTGAAATCACGTTGCTAGGGAAATGTATGGCAGAGTTACGTGTGAGAGTCAAAACGTCAAACGTGGGAAGCGGTTTGCGACACCGCTCCAAAAAAATATAAATAAGTACTGTTGCGTACGTACAGCAATACTAGGCAAAAAACAGAAGCCAGAAAGAAGCATCAACAATACAGAGCAACAGTATATGGAGGGGAAAGTGTCCATTACAGTCAGCGCTTCATAAAGGGTCTCGCCGTATCTTGTCATAAAACAAATAATTATTATCAGTGCAACGCCAATCATTTGGTCAGTGCAAAAGCGTGAGAAAAAAAAATACCCTACGTATATCATTAGAGGTTAGGGCGCTATTATGATCCAGGTCGTATGCCTTATGCCTTAACTTCTTTACCTTTTTTTCACTATTTTCAAAAACATTTTTAAATACTTCAAATTCTGATCTACATCTGCACGTTGTGAACTTGCAGATCAGCTATTTGAAATATTTAAAAAAACAAAAACTAAATAGTAAAAAAAGGCAAAGAAGTTAAGGCATAAGGCATAAGACCTGGATCATAATAGGGCCCCAAATCTCTGTCCCCCTGACAGGGTCCGGTCGCAGTAATACCGTAAGATCGGCTTTATCACTAGGATAATGTTATTTCATCTTTTATTTTTTTTGTACAGACTTTATGGTTTAAAAAAAAAACACAAAAAGAGAGCAAAATGAAATCCCAGCAGGCCCCATTGTGATACATAGCGAGCTGTCATCGCGCCGGTAACCCGATCGGGACCGCATGTAACGCAGAGCACGTCATCCTCCCCCCCGGCCACATCTAAAGACGTGTGAGAGAAAAGACTTTAAATTATATGAGTCTTTTCTCTTCTAAGGGAAACATGTGATCTTTTTCTGCCCCCAGACTAAATATTATATCGAGCTCTGGTCGGGCGGAAACCTCCTATGTCCACACAACGGTTTACTTTTCAGGATTCCAAGTCAAGTAAACTGTACTTTTGATGCTTCTGTGTGACAGTGTTGTTTTTGACAGCAGATTAGTTAAAGTCTTTTTGGTGCACGGCTCAAAATAACATGAGACAGGGAAGAAGTTGCCAGCACTCAAGGAATCTCCCTTTCACCTGATTTTATTTACCTCACTGGACAGGAGCAACGCACAACCTTTTTGGTCTTCGTCAGCGTTAAAATATGGAGATAAGAGGTTTCTGCCCGAGAGCGAGGTTATGCTTTGGGCCAGGTTTTTTCCTCCAGGCGACCATGCAGTCGCGTCTGAACGCTTTGTGTTGTTGAGGATCAGCTTGTGGTTGGTGACTCCGCTTTCCCAGCATGGGTACGTTCAGACAGTCAGAGACAGATGCATTGACCCCCATTCACTCCCATGTTAAGAGAACAACCCGGAAGAGGCGTTAGGTCTCTGATGGAAGATGCATTGTGCCGTTGCGGGGTCACAGGCTTAATAGTCTCGCATAGCCAGACAACTATTCCACAATTTCCAAATGCTATATAGAGTCTGGAACTACAATTCCCAAAACGGTGAGTAACGGAAGTAGTCACTGCTGCATAGAACTGTAGTCCTATTGGAAACATAACAGAAACAGCGGCATATTCTTGCTATGCGTGTATAGTTTAAGAAAACATTTGAAAACATCATGGAAGTTAAGTAACACCAATAACACCAGAGAAAAACGAATTAACTCCCCCAAAAAATATTGAAACAAGACATAACGCTTCAAGTAGGACTTGTTATCGCCACTGCACCAATGGTAGCGGGAGCGTCACATCCTTTTTATCTCGCACTCATCGTTAGAACTTCCGTCCCCCAGACTGTATGCCAGGAGCATTTGCAAATCGTGGAGGCAACAGTCTAGCCACGCGATACTACGGGCTTAAGGGTTCAATACAGGTTCATGGTTCAGCACTGCTGTACTCTCCTCACCCGGCTGTGATACACACTAACCAATGGGACAGACCTAAACACTAACCAATGGGACAGACCTAAACACTAACCAATGGGACAGAGCTAAACGCAGGAAGAACGTCACTGTGTTGACACCCACATTAGCTGCTCAAGTGTGAAGGTTCAAAGGTTAAGGGAGTAATGCTGCTATAGGCAGGGGCGTTTCGCAAGCCGTACGAGCCAGATATCTGAACGTACCCTCAGTGTGCAATGACCTAGAGCAGGGGTCTTCAACAGGGGGTCCGCGACCCCTAGGGGGTCCGCGGAGGTACTGCAGGGGGTCGGCGAAATTATTGCTTAAAAAAAAAAAAAAAAAAAAAAAAGGTTTCAAAAAATGTTTTTTTTCACATTTATGCAAAAAAATAAATCATGATTCTATCCATTTTGAATAGCTTGAATACATGATTACTATGCAATTGACAGATTGTTGATATTATTGACATTGGTTCTCAGTTAATAAGTAGTATGTTTAGAAATGGTAGTGGTACGGCCCACCCTGCTCGCTGTAACTTGTACATGTTTAAAATAAAAAATATGTCGTAGCCCCGACCCCCCCACCCTACGAGGTGGTAGGGGGTCCCTGCTCCATCTCCCCATCAGTTTGGGGGTCCCCGGCCTGAAAACATTGAAGACCCCTGACCTAGAGTTATAAGAAGAATAGAGAGGGCACCAGATATCCCCGCCCGTCCACTTGCATCGAGTTGCTCACCCAGCGCATGAAGCCAAATTTCACCCCTTCTTCCGGGTTGTGAAACGTGACGTAGTGACGCGTTTTGCGTCATAGTCTGTGTTCATGGACGCGCTGGGGCTCCAAGTCGTGAACGAGCACTTCTGCTACGAACGCGCAGCCAATACAAAGAAGCCTAGATGCTTCTGGATGGTCAAAGGTCAAATTTCAAAGTTAAGTTGATGGTCTTACCAGCCAGGGGTGAGGGATCTCGGGGAGAGGCATCTGAGGGGGGGCCGGGAGGCCGCTGTGAATCTCCGATTTGAACGACGGCTCTGCGGAGGGAAGAGGAGAAAGAGGAGACATTTGGGATCAGTGTCATGACGTGAGTTAGGCTGATTGAGAAGGAATGGTGCATCTAATGCAGGGGTTTTATTTGTCCCTCTTCTCGAGGGACAAATAAATATATCCCCATAGGGGAATATATCTCTCCCAGAAGTAAAATAACCATGGTAACATACGTAACCTCCAGTTTTATGTTTTAAGGGGGGAAGAGGAGGTGGTGAAGACTCATAAAGTCTCGAGGGGTTCTGGGTAAAAAATAAAAACACATGAGCTTACTGGGATGACTAAAAAGGAATCCCCCTGCTAAGACCAAACACAGACTCCAGGAGAAATACAGCCATCACCATCCCCTACCGAGTCAAAGCCATACGCACTGCTTTTCTTGCTTTGGTTTGCCTTTACGTAATCCATGTTTAAATGACGCTCCGAGCCAAAGCGTTTCAACTCTGCCAGACAGACAGTTTAAGACATTTAAACCGGGGACGTAAATCTGTGTCACGTTTTATGCTTTAGCTAGTGAAAAATAGCAGATATACAAGCTCACAGCTTGCGAGCTTGTAGATCTGCTATTTTTTGAATAATCGTGAACATTTGTGCAAGTCTTTGAATTATTTTGATCCGATTCTATAACTCTCCTAAAGCCTTCTTATAAATCAGTGGTTCTCAAACTTTTTCATGTCAAGGACCCACAAAATTACGTGTATTTGTCCATGGACGTGGACCCCCATCTCAAAATGTTGTTCCAGGGCCCCCCCCCCCCCCCCCCCTTCAAAGATTTGCAAAAGTTTTCGCAATCTTTCAAAAACAGCAGATCTACAATCTTAGATCTGCTATTTTTCAATGGCTAAAGTGTACAATAATTCCAGGCTTAACTGGATTAAGCTGGACATGTTCTGTTTTGTCCATTAAGAAAGCTTAATGCATGGCGTCCTGCTACTTCCTCTCTTCACCGGACCAAACTGGAGGGTCAAGAGACACTTTTTAGCTTGTGGGCACGTCGGCCATGTCATAGACATGTTTCTCATTCCCCCTACCCAAACCCTGGGTTTTCCCCTGCCGGTTACTAAGGCATGGATTCAAACAATTCATGAAGCTGTTTTTCTTTCTTCTTTCTTCTTTTTTTGAAAAGCCAATGTCTTCATAATGCGAATCTTGCCAGTGCAATGCTATTGTACCCCACTGGCTCGCCTGCCAGCGAGGAGCCCCCACCGGAGGGATGCATCACCTCCCTGGCGATAGGCGCCGCAACCAGCCTTAGTGTCAGAGTACATGCAGTGACAAAGATGTTACCAATGATACTAATGAAGGCTCCATTCCATTCTGGTCCAACGGGTGCTGATATTGTGCATGCTGGCTTACTGGAAACATTCTGCTACACCAGTGTGTCTCATTGTTTCTTGAGAAAGTTCCACATGGACCCTTAATGGTGTGTTAAGGGGTCCTTGGCCTGAAGACGTTGAAGACCCCTGGCCTAGTCTAATGTAGACAAAAATAGCTGACCCACAGGTTCATGAAATGTTGTGAGCTTGTAGATCGGCTATTTCCAACCCAGGTATGAGTTAATGTTGGCTTAAAGTGTTTTTTTTATCCAAACCTTTGTCAGCCAGGACTCTGTGCAGGATGTTGGACAGGTGCAGCTTCTTCTCTCGGACGCCGGCACTCAGGTACTCCCTGTCCAGCAGGTCCAGGAAGTGACGCAGTTCACACACCAACTCCTCCATCGCTGCAAAGACAACAACACACCGGTTACACACCCTGCATCCACACAACTACATCATCACACCAACTCCTCCATCGCTGCAAAGACAACAACACACCGGTTACACACCCCGCATCCACACTTAGGGGTGCCACGGTTCGTTTAGCCCACGGTTCGGTTCGTACCTCGGTTTTGGGGTCACGGTTTCGGTACGGTTCGGTACGTGTTTTGCATTAAAAAAATAAATAAAAATAAATTACTTTCCAAAAATCTATTTTTATTTTGCTTCTAAGCGAATTGAATTATGACAGTGCCTCTTAGCCTTAAGGTGGGTTAAAAAAATTAATAATAATATAAAATTAAAATAAAAAGGGGGAAAATTATTTTCTTTTCTATTATCATCAATATTGGCCATTGTCTTCAGTTTCAAAGTGCTTTATTTATGAACAAATTGTTTTGCACACAACAAGAGATACTATAGTACTAGTAGGCTACAAGCTTGAGCAAATAGCCTCTGTAAGTTTTCATTACTATAACCAAAATAGACGGGTGTGTTCACTGTGTTGCCAAACTTTGTGAGAGGAATAAGCAACCAGATCTATGAAAACAAGGCTTAAATAAGTGAATATAGGCCACGTGAGGTCTTTAAACCTATACACGTCGGCTATTTGAAAGTGGCCGAGCCGATCTACAAGCTCACCACCGCATCCACCATTATTTAGCCTACAAGCAACTTTACATAAAAACAAGCTCAACGTGGCTTATAATAATCAGACATGGCAACAACACTCACCATGCGTTGTTCCTCCAGTCAGTCAGTGAGTGAGACTAGTAGCGGGTGTCTGACACTCTGGCTGGGGGCTACGCTACGTTTGGCTTTGTTGCTTGCTAACGCTGCCTGCTATGGTCAGTCTAAAAACAGACTGTAATGATGTTTGGGACTAACAACAACAAGCAGATTTCTCCTGGACTTGTTCTCCATGTTACAACAACTACAATGCGTGCGCTCCGCACTGCACAGCTTAGCGACTAGCTGCTTCGTTTTGTTTTTCTGTCTCTGTGAGGACTCAACTGCTTTGCTCTGCTGCGAGTGTGAATGTCGGCTCTTGTTACAGAGTAGGTGGGGGTGAGGGCTAACGGTGATGGGACATTAGTGCGTGTTTACTTGCGGAGCGGGGTTTAGTGGAGATTGTCTTGTGCACGATGCACAGTGGCTGTCCAGCTGTAAGAAATTAATTAATTTGCAAACACAAAAAGACTGCGGTTCACATGAAGGCGTACGGTTCGGGTACCGTGCAGGGCGTACCGTACGGTTCGGTTTTATACCGTGAACCGTGGCACCCCTAATCCACACAACTACATCATCACACCAACTCCTCCATCGCTGCAAAGACAACCACACACCGGTTACACACCCTGCATCCACACAACTACATCATCACACCAACTCCTCCATCGCTGCAAAGACAACTACACAACAACACACCGTTACACACCACCGCATCCACACAACTACATCATCACACAAACGTGTCCATCGCTGCAAAAACAACCACACATCGGCTACACACCCCGCATCCACACAATAAGTGGTGTAAATAGATAAATACCTTTATTATCCCAAGGGGGAAATTCAGCTGCCCGGAGGTGGCACAGCAGTTTAAAGGACCAGGTCACCTCTGGTACAACCAGATCTTATTTTATTGTTGTGTGGGACACGATCAACACAATCTTGAGTTATTTTTTGTGTTCAATCTGTGTTTTTAGATATTTTAGTATTTCAGCCGATTTCAGCATGCTACAACTGGTCATATGATGCAAAATGCATCATATGACCAGTTGTAGCATGCTGAAATACTAACATATCTAAAAACACAGATTGAACACGAAAAATAATTCAGGATTGTGTTGATCGTGTCCCACACAACAATAAAATAAGATCTGGCTGTCCCAGAGGTGACCTGGTCCTTTAAGGTTACAGTTACAGGGAAGTAAGAAAGAAAAAAGAAGTACTGTTGTGTACAGGGAAAAACAAAGGAAGGATGAAGATTCAACAATACAGAGCTAAATTAAAACTTAAGTAATAATCGTATTACTTAAGTTTATCGAGCTTTTGAGAACATGCAACTTGGATGTATTTATTTAAACACAAAGCCCTACAAAAATAGCATTTTCACGAATATATGGACGGAAAGGTTGAACGTGGTAAATATATGGGGACTATTCGGCTGCATAACTGCCAATACCGATGTCAAAAGGTCAAATAATGACTGACGCATTGGCCAGATCGATATATACTGGTCGGGCTCTAAACAACACAACGGTTACACACCCCACCCCACATCCACACAACTACAACATCACAACGACAACACAACGAACAACACAACGGTTACCCCCCCTCCACACACACACACACACACACACACACACACACACACACACACACACACACACACACACACACACACACACACACACACACACACACACACACACACACACACACACACAATCTGTTGTTAATGCTTCAATGTTTTCAATGAAGAAAACACGCACACAGTCAAAGTCGCTCTACGTGGGGGAAGGAAAGGAGAAATAAACATTTATTAGGTAGAAAATGAGAAATCACGTCCATGCAGCAACAAAACAAAAACAAAGGGGGGGTTGGAGGGGTGTAGCGGGGGAAAGCAGGCCTGAAGAGGTGGGTTTTGAGGGAGGGTTTTAAAAGAAGAGATGGTTGGGGGGGGGGGGGGGGGGGGGCTGTTTTGGGGTGGGTTGGGGGAGTGAATTCCACAGAGATAACCCCACCGACCTTTCATCTAACCCACTCCCAGCTTTCACTCAAACATGTCAACTGAAGATTTTTTTCTAAATCTACAGCGATTCCCAAGCTGTGGGCCCCCAAATAATTGGCAAAACACTATGATTGATAATATAACAATATCATTGTGACATCGAACCGGTGAATAGGAACTATGAGTGTGAGTGTGTGTGTGTGTGTGTGTGTGCGCGCGCGAGTGCGAGTGCGATTGTTTGTGGTTGTGGTTGTGTGCGTGCGTGCGTGCGTGCGTGCGTGTCTAAGCTGCTCAACAGCACCACTTGGTCACCCAGCGGTATTGCAGCTGTTCGTGCTGCACCAAACTGTGCTGCACCACACATAGGGACACACCAAGTCAAATGTAGGAAGCGGCTGTCACCGCTCCAAAAAATACACCTCCTATATGCCACTCTCTTATCATCAAGGCAAATCTCATGCCAGTGCATACCATCTATTGGCACAACGGACATTCTCAACATCGCGTACGTCCCATGTTTTTATGATTCGTTCTACACACACGTTGGTACAAGAGGCACAAAGAGATAGCTGGCGTCGGATTCGGTGGATTGGTAAATGTGGCGTCGTAAAACACGCGGCTATAAAAAACAGACAGCTAGCAGGCAACCGGGTAGCGACGGCTGCCCGCCCCTCAGTCAGTCAATCAATCAGCCAAGCTCCCCCGGAGACAGGATTTTTTAGTTTAGTGCCCATTTAGTGCCAGCACCTGGCAAACCACCTGAGGGATCCATCTCATCCAGTCGAATTATAGCCATCAGTGGAAAACACAGCCCCTCAAAGGGTAGGAGCTGTTTAAACACACATAGCAAGCAGTTGAGGTAAAGACCAGGCCGCACCGATGCAACTAAATCGCAAATACTTGCAACAAAACAGCTGTAACAGCTGGGCGGCAGTGGCTCAGGGGTAGAGTGGCCGGTAGAGCGGCCGGATGGGAACCGCAGGGTTCGATCCCAGGTAGGGCTGTCACAATTATCACATAATCGTCTAATCGCAATTATTTGACATAATCGTGATTATTTTTCATAATCGTCATAATCGTTTCCTTGTTGAAAAATGTTAAAATAGTGGAAATAGCAGATCTACAAGCTCACAACGCGTCGCATCGCGATGCGTTGTGAGCCTGTAGATCGGCTATTTCCACTACCAATGTTCTTTTTAGTATAAAGTTGACAATTATGTCAGTAATTTCTTTGCATATTTACGTTATGTGTCATATCTGCCATGTGCAACTTAAAAGCCTACAAGCCAAACAGAGATGTAATTGTCAACGACAAAAACACAATTAAATCGTTAATCGCAATTATTTGAGGGACAACTAATCGTCATGTAAAATGTCATAATCGTGACAGCCCTAATCCCAGGCTCCCCCAGAGATAGTGTGGAGGTGTCCTTGACTAAGACGCTGAACCCCTAGTTGCTCCCGATGAGCAAGTTGGTGTCTTGCATGGTTTCCTCTGCCATCTGTGTATGAATGAAGGCTGGGCGATATTAGGAAAATCTTCGATATTCGATAACGTTGTTGAATTCCTCGATAACGACTATTACTCACAATATTAGTCAAAACAATTGCATTATATCGTTTTTCATGTTTTTTTTCTGCTTTAGGGCCACTGCCTTCCTAACCCAGATAATGAATAGCATATCCATGCATGCACCGTACACATAGAAGGGTTAGGTAGTTTTTATTGAAATAACCACACCTGGTTACAGATGGACTGCTTTTTTGCATGTGCTGTGTGCATGCATAGTGTGTCTGTTAATTAATTTATCAAATACAGTACAAACAGGGTGAAAAGTAATGCACATCTTTGTAAAGTGCTTTGGTTAATTATTGAATGCTTTTTGTGCGAGCTGCGAGCTCGTAGATCTGCTATTTTTGAAAAAGTCGTGAAAATGTGTGCAAATCTTTGAATATGTATTTTCAAAGCGAACGTTAGTAACTAAGATTTTGCTTCTGTGTGGTCCCTGGAACTAAATATTTTGAGATGGGGGTCCGTGGCCAAATAAATATCATTTTGGGTGTCCTTCACATGAAAAGGTTTGAGAACCACTGACATAGTAGTCTCTCAAGAACAGACTAACTGAGCTCCAGTTAAGTGAAAAGAACCTTTTCTTTGACGATGGCTATAGCCAGATTGCTGACATAGAAACATAGGGTTTTTCAAAAAATCTTAGAAGGATTCAAAAGACGCTTATAGAATCGGGTAAAAATTCTAATTTTCACGATTTTACAAAAATAGCAGATCTGCAAGCTCGCAGTGAGCTTGTATATCTGCTATTTTTCAATAGTTAAAGCATTCAATAATTCCAGTCCAGTCCACACCAATGCAACTCCTTGCAGCTGCCATTGGGGAGGATGGTTGCAAGTATTTGCATGTCGCAACAGTTTTATGAGGAGCAAACATCATAAGGCTATAAAAAGGTAAAGACAATTTTAATGAGGATTCAAAAGGGCCTTTAGGGTGTACGGGGACACCCAGGGGTTCTTGAGGGGATTTTCCAGGGGATCCCCAGCTAAAATGATTGATAGATAGGAACCCTTGACGGGCTGTTACTCTGAGAGTGTGCAAAGGGAACCAAATTGGACCTTTGTAGGTCTAACTCTGAGTGTGCAAACGGAACAAAATGGACCTGGTCCATTTGGTCCATTTGGAGTTAAATTAACTGTAAGATGCAATCGTAGCCAATCAGGAGGGAATACGGGAAATGGGACAGATCCATGTTGATGACATGACTTTAGAGATACCGTGTACCGCTTTGCGTGATTTTAGGCCAAAATCTGTAGGAGCAGTGTCCAAAAAATGTGTTTTGCAAAAAATGGCCTGATGGTGGCGCTAGAAGAGGGCCAGGTGAGATATGATTTGCCATTCAAGGAGTGTGTGTGCAAAGTTTGGCATCGATAGGGCCAACGGTGCCAGAGATAGAGTAGGGGCAAAAGTGTGACGTGACGGATAGACAGACGGGACAGACAGCCAAACAGACAGACAGCCGGTGGAGTTTTTCTCATTCTGACGTAGGGGTGGGCAATATGGTGATAAATATCGTTGAGACGA
The DNA here is from genome assembly GCF_963921795.1 of Nannobrachium achirus. Lineage (NCBI taxonomy): Eukaryota > Metazoa > Chordata > Actinopteri > Myctophiformes > Myctophidae > Nannobrachium > Nannobrachium achirus. The sequence goes on along the minus strand of NC_137821.1, from coordinate 12,613,156 downwards.
TACAATGTCTCCACGATATGCCTTTTCAGAAATATCGTATATATCGTAATACAATGAGTGAGCCTTATAAAGAAATCCTGTTGAATTGTTAATACAGAGATTCATTGCAGAATTCATTTAAACCTGCATTTTGGTCTAAATCAGTAGTTCTCAAACTTTACAATGTCAAGGTCTCCCCTTAACTCTGACAGTATACTAATGAAACCAAATGGACCCGTAAGGGTCCATTTGGTTTCATTTGTATGCTGTCAAGAGTTACATACTTGTAAGGGTCAATTTAGACCTCCCAAAAGAATCTTTTTCTTTTGTTTTTTGTTATCTTATAGGTGGTTGTACCGTTAAGTAACTTGAAAAATATACATAAAAATCATAATGAAAAAAGAATCGTGATAAGATTGTGTAACGTGATACAGCTTAGAAAAATATCGTGATATTGTATTTTTCCATATCGCCCACCACTATTCTGACGATTGCAATCATACTACAGCATCACACAAAAAGCATCCTTGCATTGAATTCTGAAAAGTAAGAGCTTTGGACATAACGAGGTCTCCACCCAAACAGAGACAACGTACAGTAGGCCTGGGGCCGTTTATGAGAACGCTCGCCGATGACGACATCACGGGACACCGCGGTTCATGTGGTTAAGGTCGGAAGGTCAGAGGAGCGAATATAAGTCAACAGAAGGCTCTCCCGTTTTTTTAGGACAAATCCCATATGTGCCTGGGTGTGTGTGTGCACCGCAAGGCCACGCTCGTATCTCGTCCCGTCAAAGATAGGGATCACTTTTCATAGGGGCTGGATTGTAAAAAAAACTGCACCGTTCTGCGCAAGGGTGTTGCACCAAATTCTGGGCCCTGGGTACTTGAACTATTGAAAAACAGCAGATATACAAGCTCACAGCGCGGCACCGAGTGCCGCGCTGCGAGCTTGTAGATCTGCAATTTTTTTAAACCATGGAATTTGTGCAAGTCTTTGAATATTTCAAATCCTACTAAGGTTTTTGGAAAAACCTATAGGCCTATGTTTCTACGTCAGTGGTGCTCAAACCTTTTCACGTGAAGGACCCCTAAAATTATATGTATTTGGCCACGGACCTCCAATATTTAGTTCCAGGGACCCCCCAGAGGCAAAATTTGAGTTACAAATGTTTAAAAAATACATATATTCAAAGATTTATTTTGCACACGTTTTCACGACTTTTCAAAAGTATCAGATCTACAAGCTCGCAGCGCAGCGCCGTGAGCTTGTGTATCTGCTATTTTTCAATAGCTAAAGTATGAAATAACTAAGGCCCCTCCACCTTGGGCCCTAGTAACTCAGTCCCACTTTCCCCCCCCTTGTGACGCCCCTGGCTCTGTGCGAGGCGAGCGACATTGCAGCACATCCACGGAGGCGATAACAAGCGCTCCCCCCCCCTCTCTATAACGGATGGCTTTGGCCCTTCTCTCCCTCTCGCTCTGCGCAACCGGAGCTTATTGTAAACAGATGATGCTATCCCGTCACTGGCTGATGATATCATCACCGTGTGGCGGTTAGAAGGGGGGGAAAGTAACCAAGTACATGTACTCAAGTACACTACTGAAATAGCATTTTTTATAGGTATTTCTTTCTACTTTACCCGAGTATGTTAATTTTTTTTTCAATACCAGTAACTATAGTTACCATATTTCTTTGCAGATTTGGAATTAACGCTTCCAGTGCCAGCCCCTAGAGGGCACCAAAGAATGCCAGACTTTCTCCCATAGGGGACTGCATTAGCATCCGGGGGCTCACGTTGCAGTGACGCGCGTGCTCACGTTCGTGCACGTCATGGAAAGGTCCCGGATGATAATGCTAACAGAATAGCTATTCCCATTTTGTCATTTTAAATATTATTTTTCGGCGATTTCGCCGTAAATAAACCTCGCGCCACATCCCTAAAAACACAATCCAGAGATATGGGCCTCCAAAGATGTGGTTTTTCATTGGATTCGGCGTTCGCGGCTAACGGCCGGCATGGCGGCCCCCGGATTTGGAACACTGGATTTTAAATTTAGGCTCAGGCTTCGGATCATTTTATTCATTTCATTAAAAAAGCCGAACATGTTTGGGATAGGCACACTGGACGTCGTTCCGGAAGCGGCGCTGAACATTTGGTGAACATTAGGGGGCTCAAAAATTTATTTTAAACCATTTTTAATGGAATATATCGTCGGACCATGTAAAATGGCTAGCTGGCTAGCGTAGGACGAGCCAGGACCACCCACGACTCTACAAGCAGCTCAGGGTAAGTCAATTAATTAAAAAAAAATTGTATTGGATTGAAATAAAGCCGAACATGTTCGGGATAGGCACAGAATGAGTTAAGTTCTATTTCTAATACTACACCTTTGGCTCACAACGTGTCATGTTGTGAGCTTGTACGTAGATCGGCTATTTTCCAAACGTGTGAAATGGGACATGCTGCATCATTTATTTTACAAAGATACATTTGAATCTTTCTATATTTTCGATAAAGCTTATTCGAAAATAGGAAGCAAACTATCAGAAATTCGCAAAAGCGAATTTAGCCTGTTTCCATCTGGGGAATCCACCTCCTCCAAGCACATAACTGTTTCTGCGAAAAATCTAAGATTATTCAATTTTGAAGTGTTTCCATTAAAAGATGTATGCGCAAAAGCCTTAATGTGCAAAAAATGGCTTTATGGAAAAGCAACTATTGTGAATGCAGCATAACTTATACTGTAAGTTGTAACACCATAACTTATACTTTTATTCTGGCATTGGTACTTTTATTTCGGTATTAAAGGTCAGAGGAGTAGGTCTTGTTCCTTCACCAGCTGGTGGTAACACAGAGGTTAGCATAGCGGGGGGGCAGACACAGCAGAGATGAGGCTGGGGGAGGTTTAAGTGTAGGCCATGGTTGAGGTTTTCTCAAGTCTCCTGCTAAGAGGAAGCTCGCGCTGTGCGACTGTGATGAAGCCATCCGTCCTCCTCTCCCATGGCGATGACCTCAACGTGCTTTATGATCTCTTAATCCAATGGTTTCTCAACGCGAGGTTCCGGGGACCCCCAGGAGACCTTGAGAGGAGGTTTCAGGGGGTCCCCACAAGCTAAATGATTGAGTTGGGCTTCACCATGTCAAAGTACATACAACCTACTTTGGTCAGTACATGCACAGTATAAAGAAATTCTGGGAACAACTCCTCACTGACAGGCGAGTCATGTTGACAACAGAGAAACGGTGGCTAATGGCTACTTTAAATAAAACTAAATATTAGATTGGTGTGTGTGTGTGTGTGTGTGTGTGTGTGTGTGTGTGTGTGTGTGTGTGTGTGTGTGCCTGGCCTACACAACAGCGCCACTTGGTCATCCAGGCCTGCCAATCGTCACCAGCGATATTGCCATGCTACATGCATACAGTACATACATAGATAGTAACAATAACAAACATACCTACACACGCAGTCACGCTAAGGAAACGGTGTGACCACCGCTCAAAAAGCTTTAAACCATTGCTTCACACCAACAACAAGCGAGGTCATGTTGTGACACGGTCATGAAAAACAAAGAGCGGATTCTAAATGGAGGAACAACGTCTTAACGTCGAATACTTGGACTTCATGTTCAAGATCAATGCAACAAAAACCAAGCCCCAGTGTTTAAAGCAGTTATGACGCCATCACAGGGCTTTGGATAATCACTTCCCTACAGAGCAGCGTGACCGCGCTGCAAAGCAGCCGTGAACCTGCTGGGAAAGATGACATAACTCATTTCACACAATCTCCTTCACGCTTTTCCACATGGGAGAGATCTGACAGTGGAATGTATGCCCAGTCCTTTTGCTGTACGACTTCAAACGTCAAGTTCTTCAACAACACACCAGGTTATCTGCTGGAGATTCAATCACACACACACACAAACACCCGCATCTTACGAAGACAAACAGATCTTTAATCCTGTATTTCCCTTTCTTGCCGGTTTGAAGAGGTTCACTTTGATTACATAAAAAGCCTAAGTCATGGGTCTTCAACAGGGGGTCCGGGACCCCTAGGCCTAGGGGGTCCTCAGAGTTATTACAGAGGGTCCTACAAATACAACGTTGTGACCTTGTAGATCGTCTATTTTCGGCAAAGAGGTTTGGTGTAGAGGGGAAAAAGAGCAGACTAAGTACAGAGTAAAAGGTCAGGTTTATTAGGTAATGACAGCTCAAGTGGTTAAATATCTGAAAACACAAATTGACATGAATCCAAAATACACTGATGATTGTGCTGTCAAACGATGAAACTATATGGAATCTACAAAAAGGTTGTGTGGGTCGTTGCTTCATCTCTCTCTCTCTCTCTCTCTCTCTCTCTCTCTCTCTCTCTCTCTCTCTCTCTCTCTCTCTCTCTCTCTCTCTCTCTCTCTCTCTCTCTCTCTCTCTCTCTCTCTCTCAACTAAGGGGTCCTTGGCCTGAAAACGTTGAAGACCCCTGGCCTAAGTTGTACTTGGCGGCATGCTGAGACGTGGCACCAAAAATAGACGATCTACAAGCTCACAGCGCGGCGCGACACATTCGATGAGAGCGAGGTGGACCTTGACCTTTTGGATCCACGCTTTGCTGGCAATTATGGCCCGTATTACCGGAACAATCTTCCCAAAGACGCTCGCGGGCTTTTCCGATGGAACCGTAATTTACTTTTCCAAGAGTTTGCGGGGAGGAGGATGGGGAGAAGGAGAAGGGGGCCTGCATGGCAAAAAGATTGGCAAGGCTCTTGGCGAGAAAGATAAATGCCAGGTTTCACACATTCCTTGCCATAATCTGATTATCCTGAGGTGTGGGGGGGGGGGAGAGAGAGAGAGAGAGAGAGAGAGAGAGAGAGAGAAGAGAGAGAGAAATGTGCAAACACAACAGGACAATTCGTGACTTCTTGTGACAGGAAAAATTACTGTACGTCATCCAATGGAAGCTCACCTGCTCGCATTTAAAGCTTGCAGATCTGCTACTTTCACTGCTCGTTTCTTTTTTTTTGGTTAATAGTCATTCATTATCGTAATCTAGGCGTTTTAAGTCATATCGCGCTGGCCCTAGAATTACACGATCGACGCTAACATCTCTTATCCACGTCCTCTGTTCCAGATGTCAGCTTTTGGCGGTCGAGGCTCTCGTAGATGCACAGCGACTCGTGACAAAACAAGGTCCTCTAATTAACAAGAAAGAAAACATCATCTAAAACACAAAGTTCATTGGGCCAGCTGTGGCCCAATGTCGTGCTCTCGGGCTGGTACGCGGGGGCATTAAAACCGCCTTTTTACAGACCGCTCCGCCAAAGCGTGGGGATGTAGTTATGATGTTCCTGTGTGCTGTGAAACCCTCACTTATACCCCAGCGGCTCACGAGCTCTAAGAACCCATCATTATTTACAGTAGGAGGACGGAGGACCGGGTTCTGTGATGATCAGCCTGGTTTGTAATTAGACGGAGGAGCGAAGGGGACGTTTTCTCCAGGGAAAACACGATGATCTCTTAACTCCGCCAACAAGGGAAACTGGATCCCTTTTAATCGTGTGTGTGTGTGTGTGTGTGTGTGTGTGTGTGTGTGTGTGTGTGTGTGTGTACTACACACAAACACATTCGAGTAGTGTTGTGTGGGAGACTTTATATTCACTGTTTGTTTAATGTTCGACAAATTTTCTCCAGGCTGTGTCACTTAAGTATCTTAAGCCCGGTGTTTATCGTGTGTGTGTGTGTGTGTGTGTGTGTGTGTGTGTGTGTGTGTGTGTGTGTGTGTGTGTGTGTGTGTGTATTAAAAAGAGACAGATCCCAACTTGAAAGCTTGTCAAGTCTCCAGACTAAACACATCCCAGAACGAAGTGTTACAGAGACCGTTTTGTAACAAGAAAGCGGCATCTTAAGGGCACGCGCACACACACGCTCGCACACACACACACACACACACACACAACATCTGTGCGCGTCTGTCAGTGTGTCGTCAATCCCCACACCTGTATTCCTGGTATACCCCCATGGCTGTCTTAAGCATTTATCACGCAAAACAAGCCGACGACGGAAGCGTAAAGGGTCTCAAGTTTTAGCTCCACAAGCAAACATGACCCTATGGCCCTAACGCGCACGCACGCAAAACACCCGCACGTGTTCTTGTACTGCTGTACATTGCAGTGGTGTCAGTTCAGAAAAAGCTAAGGTATGGCAACATGACTGCGCGCGTGCAAGACACGGTTGCCTTGTCTCATCAGACACGGTTGCAAGAACGGTTGTTCAAGTGCAGCTAAACTTGACATGTTAGTAAACGTGCCACAATACCTTGTTAAAGTGACCATTTTGTAAAATTTTGCATTTGTAGTTACGGTATTTTACTGTAATTTAACAACATATAATAACTAGAACAGATAGACAAAGAGACATTCATGGATTAAGATTTAAAAGTAACTTTTATTTCCCCCCCCCTGGACCCAGGGTATGGCAGCTGCATACCCCTGCCATACCCAATTGACGCCCCTGCCTTATTGCACAGGTCTCTCGGCCCCCACTATCTCTCTCTCTCTTTCTCTCTCTCTCTCTCTTCCGAGGTCAGGGAGGGATATGCGCGAACACCGTAGAAGGACTGGCAGTGTCAACATTCTTTTGACGCAGCCTCAGGTGTCTTTTTTCTAGCTTTTTATGTGTGCGTGCGACGCGTGCACGTGTGCGTAGGCGCGTGCGTGGGTAGCAAAAGTCAGGCCGAGGCATGGTGGTTGTTTTCTGGGGAGGAGCAGCTATCGTTTGTCATGCTAGCCCCCGTGTTGACACAGCGAGCCGACCCGGCCTCGGGTGTTATTGGGAAGTGGTGAGTTGTTATAGCGAGAGAGACCATGAACGGGAAAGAGGGGGAGGTAGGAGGTGAGGGAGGAGGGTGAGGAGAAGGGGACGGAGAACAATAAAAAGCGCGAGTCGAGAGATTGAGAGAGGTGAGAAACGCGGGGGAGAGAAAACAGAATCGAAGGGGGGCGAGTGACCAGGGGGTGTCGCGCCATATTCTGGGCCAAGGGTACAAGGATTCACTGCGGGCCCCCCCATGAATGTTCTTCATTATTTTGTGTTTTAACTATTGAAAAATGGCAGATATACAAGCTCACAGCGAGCTTGTAGATCTGCTGTTTTTGAAAAATCATGAAAAGTCTTTAAATTTCAAATCCTTCTATGTTTTTTTTTTTTAAACCTATGTTTCCCCCCCCCCCCCCCCCCCCAGAATCCAAATTTGAGTTACAACAGTTTGCTTAAAAAATACATATATTCAAAGATTTGCACACATTTTCACGACTTTTCAAAAATAGCAGATCTACAAGCTCGCAGCGCAGCACCGGCGCTGCGCTGTGAGCTTGTATATACCACCTTGGGCCCTGGTATTATTACCACCTATAGTATTACTTAGGTGATACCCATAGTATTCCACCTATACCTCCACCTTGGGCCCTATAGTAACTCAGTGCCCCCCCCCCCCCCCCCCCCCCCCCCTTTGTGACGCCCCTGCGAGTGACAGAGAAAAGGCCAAGAGAAAGGAGAGAACGAGAAGGGTTTTTCTTTCTTTTTTTCCCTTCTTTGCCTGGAGGAGGTTAAGAGTGGGTGGTTTATGTTTGCACTGTGAGGGGATTTTATTTATTCTTCTTGCAGCCGAACGCCCGGCGCACAGCCCCCCTCGGGGTCTTTTTGTCTGAGGGTGGTCCTTATAACGCTCGCTGCACACCACTTAATACAGCCCCCTCCTCCCCCTCTCATTGTTAGTGATCTGTGGAGAGCTCACTCTGCCTTTTAACGTCCCTCTTTTACAGTGTACACACACACACACACACACACACACACACACACACACACAAAAATACTCGTCATGCACACACGCGCGTCCGGGCAACACACGTGTGTGCAAGTGCAGACACAAACGCTCAAGTGCAGACACGAACACTCACACACACACCGTTGACCACCCCTGTGGAGGTAAACTTATCGCCTTGCGCTCGGTTCCGCAATAAGCAGCCGTGAAATAGCAAACGCAGCACTAGCAGTATAAGGAGTCGCTGGCGTCTCTCGTTATATAAAACGCGTGCAACATAAAAACACAGGCCAGGAGACCGGCGGTGGCGTACGTCTATATTGACGCCGCGGCGTGCCGTGGACGAAACTGATCCGGGGTCTGTTTTGACGGCTGCGTGCCTCACCGCGCCAACACAATGAACGGAGGTGTGTGGCAGAAGCAGGGACGTGTCGTGCAGAGAATGTTAGAGAGGTAGGGGCTGACATTTCTAAAAGGGCCTTTTGGTGAAAATATCGAAAATAGCAGACCTCCAAGCTCCAAGCGCGTTTTCGGCTATTTTCGGTACTTGATACCACACTAAACTTAAGCATAAAAAAGGCAATACTGGAGATGTGTACCACACTAAACTTAAGAATAAAAAAGGCAATGTTGGAGATGTGGCATAACGACATGGATTTCTACACAGAGAGGGCAATTCTTTCAGCATAAGACGCTGCATTCAAGTTCAGGAGAGTTTGGACAAGGCTGCCTTCAGGTATGGCATGAAAAGAGGGCATTTGCATTTCTTTCACCATATAGTAGGGTCTCAACCTGAGGTTCTGTGACCATCCTCTGGGAAGGATGGTTTGATGATTGATTTGACCTCTATGGACCCTTTATAAAAGATTTAGACCCCATGTCCCTCGCAGGAATGCCAGCAAAATGTTTGACAGCTAGGGTAATTGTCAGTCTCATTCACTTACTATACACTACACTATAAAGGCAAAAATGACTCCCAAAATATCTGCTTTAAGTGGGATGTGAGGGGTCAAAATAGGGGTGTTTAATTACTCTGAATCCATTGGAAGCATTTGTTTTGCATGAAAACATTCCTTGGGCCCCAAAAGCCCAAGGAATGGACCCCAAAAGACTGTGAAAATTGATGACTCATCACTAAACCATAGATTTGTTGGCCGTTCTTAGTCCAAGGAATGTTTTTCATGCAAAACAAATGCTTCCAATGGATTCAGAATAATTAAACACCCCTATTTTTACCCCTCACATCCCACTTAAAGCAGATTTTTTGGGAGCCATTTTTGCCTTTATAGTGTAGTGTATTGTAAGTGAATGAGACTGAAAATTACCCTAGCTGTCAAACATTTTGCTGGCATTTCTGCGAGGGACCTGGGAGCTAAATCTTTTATAAAGTGTCCATAGAGGTCAAATCAATCATCAAACCATCCTTCCCAGAGGATGGTCACAGAACCTCAGGTTGAGACCCTACTAATAGTAAAAACTGCATTCATGATCTGGGAGAGGGCACTTTTTACAGACATAATAAAATGGCAGGGGCTCAAGCCCCGTTTGATGTCTATGTGTGCAAAGCGGTACACAGTATCTCTAAAGTCATGTCATCAACATGGATCTGTCCCATTTCCCATATTCCCTCCTGATTGGCTACCATTGCCTTCTAAAGTTTGTGTATGCGACATGACATTCGCTTATCTCCCGTTTAGGGAATCTTACTGGTAAAGTTATTCAATCAATCAAAGTGTTGTCGGCTTTTGCGGGAGAAATAAGCAACCAGGTCTATGAAAACGAGCAACATGATCACCTCACACCTATATACGTCGGCTAATTGAAAACAGACGATCTACAATGCATTGTGAGCTGCTTTTTTTAAAGATCTTGTTGGAAAAAAATAAAATAAAATAACGTTTAGCAGACACTCTCAAGTTACAATAGGCACTGACAGCACAAGGTACAATACATCAAATACATAGAAAAGGTAATCTAAAAATGCAGGTAGACCAAGAACCTATTCTATTTTAACAACACAAATCTTGCATGGGGGCACAAAGTATTTGTAGACGGGGTTCTGCAGACAAATACATATTAATGAAGACGGTCGTTGAAAAGGACATGTTTGCGAACCACTGGTTAAAAACAGGGTTGGGGATAATTAGAGGACTTTGTCGCGAGTCGCTGTGCCTCTCCAAAGCCGACATCTGGAACTGAGGACACGGATGGAGACAGTGTCAATCGTACATCACTCTAGTTCAAAAGACTGGTTACAGCTGCTTGGGAACGTCTGGCTGCCCCGCTGGGGGTGTCCATAGGGGGTCCTCCTCCCCCCCTCAAGGACTTAGACGGTAGTCCCCACTACGCAGCAAAATCCTCAATCTTAAAGGTAGGGTAAGTGATTTCATTTAAGTGTCAGTTTTCATGTAGGTAACAGGCGGGGGGCATTCCTCCAATCATGATCAAGAGGGGGCGGGTCTTAGTGCGCATAAGACCAGCCCCCACTCGACCATGATTGGAGGAAGGCCCCACTCTATCCTGAAATTGTTTATTTCTCCTCACAGGGGATAAGTCCAAATATGGACCAAACGCTCTATAGTTGCGACCGCCAGGTCACAGTTACTATCAAAACCTCCACCGGCCGTCACATCACACTTTTGCCCTACTCATATCTCCGCCACCGTTGCCCCTATCCATGCCGAACTTTGCTCATTTCTCACATGGCCCGTCTTCTAACGCCACCATGACGCAGATTCTTGCAAAACACTGCTCCTACAGATTTTGCCCTAAAATCACGCAAAGCGGTACACAGTATCTCTAAAGTCATGTCATCAACATGGATCTGTCCCATTTCCCATATTCCCTCCTGATTGGCTACCATTGCCTTCTAAAGTTTGTGTATGCTACCTTATGGTTGCTTATCTCCCGGTTAGGGAGTCTTACTGGTAACTAGTACCATCAAAGCCTGCGTTGCCTACAGGCACTCGCCCTTTGGGCTCGTGCCTGCAGGCGTTCCAATAACCACGATAACCAACATGCTCTTGTGCAATATTAAGTCCCAGATTCTATCTTCAACCATATGAACCCAAATGTCCCTATGCCGGGGGTAAACCTTATAATTATACAGTAAAACTTGACAAATACGACGGCAGTGCCATCAAAGCCACTTTTATCATTCAATAGTGATGATAAATGTTCCGTACAGTAACGGTGGTTTAACCTAAGCCTGCACCACTTCACTGTGGGTGATGATTGATCCCACCAACCTTGGCTTAATGGGCTGTTGACTGAACCAGTCCATGTGTAGGGACCCTCACACCCCAAGGGGAGAGGCTTAATGGACCAATCGCATGAAGCCCATCATGTCAGTCAGCACAGTGACTCAGTGAGTTCAGATTGTGGCGTCTGTGCGGTTGCGGTGTGTAATTGCACAATTGCAAAAGAAAAAAATAAAGAAAAAACAGCGCTGAGTGTGTTACAGTAAAAGATGACGGTGGTATTTGTTAATTGGGGTCGGTTTATGGTCTGGCATCGTCGCCATGGTTACCCCCGCCCGATCTGCCACTCAAACCACACCGCAAGGCACCACTCAGCGCTGGCACCGTAAAACACTGGGTTCTCAAAGTGGGGTCCGGGGACCCCAGATGGGATCCAGGGGGTCCCCAGCGGTCCCCTTGTGTACACACACGGAGACACGCTGTGGCATTTCTCATGGTAAACTGCGACCTTTGGTTGCAACAAAACACACATTAACCAATTAAGCTCGATGTTATAGGACTTGTAGATCTGCTATTTTCGAGAAGAAGAAAAAAAGCTTGAGTATCAAAGTACTTGAACTTAAGCTGGTTGCACACCGCACTGCGTTCTTTCATTGCGTTTTGAAAATCCGAAATCCTCGAAAGCATTTTTCAGGCCAAGGAGAGAGAGAGAAGAGAGAGAGAGAGCAAGGGACCCAGTGGAGACAGTTGCGAAAATCGGAAAAACTGGTCCAGTGTGCAAACGTGATTGTCATAAAGTGAGGTTGATTTTTTTATTTGCGCGCTCCGAAATTCAATCCGATATTCGGCCCAAAAAAACGCAGCAGTGTGCAACGACCTTGACTGTACCAAAAATGTATGCCAATACTTTTGTACTTTACTACTACATTTTGAATACAGGCCTTTTACCTATAACAGAGTATAGTTGGGTCGTGCTATGGAGTACTTCTTCCACTGCTGCCCATGTGTTGCCCTAGCCTGGTATAACCAGCCTAGATACTAATGCAGCTAGCTAACTAACTAACTAACTAACTCTCCTTGCTTTAACATGGGAGGATGGTATAGCTGAGGCGTTGTCGCCCACCTCCTCCTTGCAACCGTGTTTAGCTTGGCAGTGGAACCACTTCCTCTCTCTCTCTCTCTCCCTCTCTCTCTCTCACTCTCCCTCCTTCGGTCTGAGTCCACGAGCCTTGTTCCTTCCTGCAGCTCTCCCAGATTCTGACTCGGCACATTTCCTCGCATCCAGGGCAGGGACCCACCGAACGACAGACGGATAGATGGATGGATGGATGGAGAGGGAGAGAGAGACAAAGAGCGAAAGCGAGAGCGCGCGAGAGAGAGAGAGAGAGGAAGTCGGTCCCAGCTGTGCCCACGCTGGAGCGAGTCTCCAGTGCCAGCGCTGCGAGCTTGTAGATCTGCTATTTTTGAAAAATCCTGAACATTTGTGCAAGTCTTTGAATATTTCAAATCCTTCTAAGGTTTTTTGAAAAAATGTTTCTATGTCAGTGGTGCTCAAACCTTCATTTGAAGGACCCCCAAAATTATATATACCTGTATTTGGCCACGGATCCCCATCTCAAAATATTTAGTTCCAGGGACACCCCAGAAGCAACATTTGAGTTACAAATGTTCGCTTAAAAAATACATATATTCAAAGATTTGCACACATTTTCACAACTTTTCAAAAATAGATCTACAAGTATTTCTGCTATTTTTCAATAGCTAAAGTATATAAAATAATTAAGGCCCCTCCACCTTGGGCCCTGGTAACTCAGTCCCACTCCCCCCCACCCTTGTGACGCCCCTGCCACCTCCTCTGGGCGTCTGGAAAACCTTCTCTACTTGTTCTCTGGTTTCCCATTGTCCAGCTTTCCCTAACTTCCTGTATAGAGTCTATTAGGGTTGGGATACTTTAGGGTTTCAACGAATCTTAATGGTCCGATTCCCTGCCGGTTAACTTTAAAGATGCCTATATGGACAGTTACAGGTAAGGGTCCATTTGGTCCCATTTGAACACTCAGGAGTGTTGACGATCCTTGAAATTAAAGTGTGTTGTTATGTGTGTAGCAGATGTGTCTGACTATAACCAGCTCACACAGTGTGCCAAAACCGCTTCCAGAAACACTTCCAAATGTGATGGAACCGATTGCGGTTCCTCGATGTCGGATCCAGTTCCTCCGGTTCCCAACCCTGGAGACCCAAAAAGTGGGTCACAACTTCGAGGTGACCTGAAACAAACCCACTTCACAGCCAATACAAACCGTGGGTCCCCCAAACCAACGGTAAAACTACCTGTCAGTAAGTAGGTCAGGACTCTGGAGTGGCTTATTGTCCTTATCAGTCGAGAACGTGGGAGTCTCTCCCCTTGTCAATGAGCTCTAGACCCCTGGGAGATGGATTGCAGAGGTGGAGCGACCACACCTACCATCAGCTTGTGCACAGTGCTTACTGCCAGTGTTGGGGAGGTTAAATTTACACGTAACTGAGTTACGTAACTAAGTTACATTTTGCTGTAACTTTCTGGTAACTGAGTTACATTCATATTTCTGTAACTCATCAAGTAACTGAGATACTTTTTGGGTCATTTTTGGCTCTTGTTACAAGTTACAAGAAGTTACAAGCAAAGTTAACTTTATTTTAAGGACACTAACTAACTTGAAACTTTAGAAGTTATATTTTTCCAGGGGTAAAACTTTAACTTGATCAAGTTACTGCCATGGTGAGTTACTTGTAACTGTACAAGTTACGCTTTCAAAGTAACTTCCCCAACACTGCTTGCTGCTTACTGTACGACTTAGTTGAATTTGAGCCCTGAAAACTAACCGCTTTGGACATAGGGGACTGACAGGGACGACATTCAAACTTAGCCACAGTGGACAGGGGCAGTGATGTCATTACGTGCGCATCCCGCATCAAAAACTCATTCAAGTCACCCAGGGACTCATTCATGTCATGGTCCTGGGGTCCCGGGGATGCGCCTCCATTGGAGTCCATGTTAAAATAATTTACTGCGTCGCGGTAAAAGAAAAACATTTTAAAATTCCACAGACACCACCATTGTTCATGGGTGAAAGCATCCTACTTTACCCTACGTTAACACAAATAAAATCCATGTAGAAAGTCTTAAACAGGCGATAGAAACGTCAATGTTTTGATTCCACTGGCGTCCGACGCCATTTTGCACGCCCAAATTCATTAGTGGCACATGTTTTAGTAGTTTCAGTAGTTCTAAGTTCAAACATTAGCCAAATTGTAAAATAAATATAAGAAATAGGCAAACATTTTGAAAATAGCCGATCTACAAGCTCACAGCGCTCGAAAACATTGTATTGAGGACTCATAAAACTTTTCTGGGACCCATTTGAATGACCACCTGTGGGTCCCAGGACCCATTACATTGAAAACCTAGTAACATCACTGCAGGGGCATTTTAAATTACAAAGACACTTTTAACCAAGCTTACCGTTCAAACTCCTCAAACCCACGAGAACCTTGCAGACGTTTCAAGACTCAGAGTTTTAATGTGTTACTCACTCATACAGTTACAAAGACTGCCCAAGAAGTGCTACTCATGTGCCGAGGTTGGCGAGGCCTGTGATCGAACCCGGGCCCTTGCGGTCCGGTCCTGACGCAGATGCTTTACTGACTGAGCTATACCCAGACACAACACTACACAAGACCTTAGGACAAAAACAATCTAGTTCCATTCTGTTATAGAGGTATCATCAGGGTCCACTGACCTGATGAAGGCCATACCAGGCCTTTCTTGCCATGTATTGAATAAACTCATTTCTACTGTCAACTTTCCAAGTTCCCCACCTCATCTTTGCACTTTTTTGATATATCTATAACGGAATGGAAATAGATTTGTTGTCCTTAGTTAGTATACCCTCTCCAAAGAGCACCTGTTTACAGTTAACTATATCACTCACAGACCCACGCAGCGCTTCTACATCTTTTATTTACTACACAAGACAAGAGAACCACTGATCATATGGTTACAACAGGTTTGCACAGGTTTTCTTGCGTCCAATATCGTTCCACATTTCTCTGCTTGGCTTCGTGAACCCGCGCAACTCATAATAAAGCGGCAGTGAAGCGTTGTGAACAGGCACGTGCACAAATAGACAAAGGGGGCTTGACCCCCTGCCCTTTTATCGTCTGTAAAAAAAGTGCCCTCTCCAGACCATGAATGCAGTTTTCACTATGGTGAAAGAAACGCAAATGCCCTCTTTTCCATGCCATACCTGAAAATCGCCTTGCCAAACTCTCCTGACCTTGAATACAACATCTTCTGCTGAAAGAATTGCCCTCTCTGTGTGGGAATCCACGCCGTTACACCGCAGGCATTGACACTAAGGCTTGCCCACCTGCCCCCGGCAGGTAAATAAAACTTTCGGGCAGGTGAAGTTTGCTTTCAGGTTGCCCGACTGGGCAAGTGCTCATTTGAGTAGGGGACACAACCGTCTATAAACACAATATCTGTCTAAACACCTAAATGTGGCCAGCGCGCTCCGTCTTCTGGTCTGTGGAATGTAACAAGTGTGAAACCACAGACATATTCAATCATAGCTATGTAGGTATTCGGATTTGGAGATATTGTATGAAATGTTTTATCACTCAGCCCCAGAAAGTAAAGAAATAAGTGTTAAATTGAGTGGTAATCAAAATCTTACCTATCATTTTATAATGGACGATTTTTACTTTTCGGGCAAGTGGGCATGACCTTTGGGCAAGTAGAACATGACATGTACTTGCCCGATGGGCAAGTGCCTCTGAGACCTTAGTGTCAACCCCTGCACCACATCTCCAGTATTGCCTTTTTATGCTTAGTTTAGTGTGGTATCAAGTACCAAAAATAGCCGACCTCTAAGCTCACGAGCTTGGAGGTCTGCTATTTTCAAAAAATTGCACCAAAAGGCCCTTTTTTGAAATTTCATCCCCTGCCTCTCTAAAATTCTCTGCACGTCCCTGGCTGTGAACATCGTGCAATGATCACTCGTGTCCGACACGTTGCATAAGAGCGCTTGATAAAAGACCGGCGTCTCCCTGAAGCTACACGAGACGCATTCATGTCAGATCAGAGGGAGAAAGAAGGAGGGGAAAAAAAATAACCGGTAAGTTATTTGATGATCAAAGATGGACAGTCTCTCTCACTCACTCTCTCTCTCTCTCTCGCTCTTTCCCTGGTCTGTAATTATGAGTGCTCAGTGTTGCGCGAGGGGCCGCGCCGACATCACAGCGGCCGAGCCGACAGAGATGCCTATCAGGCTGATATGTGGCGGTACAGGTGGTTTTCGCAAAGCAGATGTCTCCGCGACCACAAATAGCGAGCGATCCTGTGAAACCATGATCTGAGAGAGAGAGAGAGAGAGAGAGAGAGAGAGAGAGAGAGAGAGAGGGAGCATGCAGGGTGAGAGAGAGAGAGATGGAGCGATACGGTGATGTGGGAATAAGTAGGTTATAAGGGGGGACAGGGGAGGGTGAAGAAATATGAAGTAACAGGGAGATTTGACAGGGAAGGGGAGAGAGAGAGAGGGGGGGGGGGTTGTGTAAAGTAACTAAGTACATTTACTCAAGTACTGTTCAGTACAATTTTTCTTTTTTTGAACATTCTGCATAATGAGTACTTTTACTTTTGGTTCTTTTAAGTACATTTTGATGCCAATACTTTTGTACTTCTACTCAGTCATTACTTCACTTGTACCAGACTATTTTCGGCATTGCAGTATTGATACTTTTACTTATAGTAAAAACATATCTGTACTTTTCTCCACCACTGGACAGAGACAGAGACAGAGTCAGAGTCGGAGAGAGAGACAGACAGACAGACAGAGACATGAGAAGGACTTGAAAGTGGAGGGCGACGGGGCAGTATAACCAGAGTGCAAAAACTCTTGTTCTGTGTCTCTTTTATTACCACATGAACCCTATAGCGTCCCTCTGGGAATGTCATGATGATGGACAAACATTTGGCAAAAAGAGGGGGAATATTAGGTGAAAAAAGCCTATCTACTAATCCAGTGTTTCTCAAAGTGGATTCCAGGGACCCTGTGGGTTCCTTTATGGGGGTCTAAATTGACCCATACAAGTCTGTAACTCTGACAGTGTACAAACGGAACCAAATGGACCCTAATGGGTCCATTTGGTTCCATTTGTACACTGTCAGAGTTAAGGGGAGACCTTGGAATTTGAAAGTTTGAGAAACACTGTACTAACCTACGAAACTGTCAAAGCTTAGCAACACAACGCGAGTTTGAAGATCTAGTCTATTTCTGAGGAAATTTTCTTTGTACCTTTTACCAATTATAGCTCGGCAAATAAAAGGTGAATTGATCCCAGTGCATAACGGAGGACGATATCACTATATATTAAATCTCCGCGATACGATTATCGTGAGTGTTTTTTTATCACGATAAACGATAATATGGCTTATCGTTCCATCCCTAGTGCAGACCTCTGAGGGACCCCCGTCAAAGAAGTATGTTGGGGTTTAAGTGGTTAAAAAGAGAGGGAATTAGAGAGAGAGAGAGCGCTCCGTCTCTGAACCGCACGGCGCAACGGGGAGGGGGCGGCGGTGATGGCGGCGTGCGGTTTTTCTACGCTCTCCTGGTTGCCAGGATTTATCCTCCTCCCTGACGCACGGGAGGAAGAAGAAATGTGGGTTCCTGTCCTGGTGAGAGGTTCGGGGATGGTACAGCCCAGGGTAACTAACTGCCTGTGGGAAATCCCTTTGACGTGAGAAATGTGCGTCTCTTTCTCTCTGCAAAAAAGCGCCCGACGCATGATGTATAGTCACCCCCCTGTTTGGGCGATGATCTTATGAACTCTTGGCAGGGACGTCACAAGGGGGGGGGGAAGTGGGACTGAGTTACTAGGGCCCAAAGTGGAGCTTTTTGAAAAACAGCAGATATACGAGCTTGCAGATCTGCTATTTTTGAAAAGTCGTGACAATGTGTGCAAATCTTTGAATATATGTATTTTTTAAGCAAACATGTGTAACTGAAATTTTGAGAAGGGGTCCGTGGCCAAATACATTTAGCCTAATTTTGGGGGTACTTGACGTGAAAAAGTTTGAGCACCACTGACATAGAAACATAGGTTTTTCCAAAAAAACTTCGAAGGATTTGAAATATTCAAAGACTTTTCATGATTTTTCAAAATTGTATATCTGCTATTTTTCAATAGTTAAAGCACAAAATAACGCGTAATAATGCGTTCCCAGTCTAAATGGGTTAAACCCCCTCCCCCTATGAAGAACATTCATGGGGGGCCCACAGTGAATCATGGGGGGCCTGCAGTGAATCCTTGTACCCAGGGCCCAGAATTTGGTGTGACACCCCTGACTCTTGGATTCCATCGCCGCGTCCGGGGTCTGCTGCTACATTTTTGGAGCTGTGTGGAACACAAGCTCCCTATACGTGGCCGTGTGTGTAGGTATGTATGTTTGTATGTGGGTGGGTCTGTCTGTATGTAGCCTCAAGCCTGTGGTGTAGTACCTTTTATGACCACACATGTTAACACGTTGCAGTCCGAAATAGAATGGTGGTTGGTAGATTAGCCGTGAAATTTCTATTATTGTATTGTGATCTGAGACATAATATTATGTTTATAAACATGACCCCGCAGCCCCTCCATCTTGAACAGCGCCGCTGTTTTTTCTTTTTTTTTCCCCCCCAGGCCAGTAACTCACCATGATTTTCTCGATCTCCGTTGGGATAGAATGGGGGTTTTGGCCGATCGTCGATGCCCCCGTGCGTTTCGCGTGCGCGATCCTTTCACGTAAATGTCCCCGCAAATAGTCCATGTGTGACTGAAGAACAGAACTGAAAAGTTTCGCTAGCATAGCCCCAAGCATGGCTGCAGGAGGAGCTCGAGTGTGTAGACAGTAAACGGATGGGTGGAAGGTGCCTTGGAGAAGGAGAGGCGCTGACGTCACCTCTGCTTCATGCACGGTCTGCATGAGCTATCAGTGCACGAGTGGTGACTAGGGAAGGTTAGACGATCGCCGATTTTCGGATCAAAAGCTTTTATTCCGGTTTTAAAGACAAAGTCCGGGAATGTACGACGTGGCTGAGAGTCCCTGGGGGGATGTGCGATATAGTACGGTTTTAACATTAAGGGGCCCCCCTTGGCTTAGAAGGTGTTAAGGGAGGGGCGCTGTTTTCAACTGCAACACACACACACACACACACACACACACACACACACACACACACACACACACACACACACACACACACACACACACACACACACACACACACACACACACACACACACACACACACACACACAGCTCCACTTCGAACAGAGGTTCGATTTTTTTTTTCTTTTCTTCTTATTCTACGTTCTGAGCTATACCTCCCCATTAGGGTGAGAGAGTGCCCTGTAACTGTGTTGGGCTGAGTCCTGGGGGAGTATATATCGTTGTTGTCGGGCAGAAACCAACGGTTTTGGACATATGAGACGATATACACAACTTGGCTACAATGGTCGCGGGCATTTGTCCAAACCACGTTTATCCGAGTTTACCGGTTAAACGTCTCAAACCGCAAAATGTTCAAGACTCAAGAGGGGTTTAATTTGTTACTCACTCATACAGGTAGACTAGACCAGTGTTTCTCAACCTTTTTTCTGCAAGGGCACACTTTTCATGTCCCAAGAATCCATGGGCACACCACCATAATACGGGGGTGTAAATATCGCCAGTGTCGGCAAGAAACCTTGTATCTCCAAGTTTCAAATTTGTATGTTTCTTCGCAACGTAAAGCCCTTCATCATACAAGGCTGTCGCACAACAGTAGTGAAAACAGCAGATCTACAACGCCTCGGAACCTCGAGGCGTTGTGTGCTTGTAGATCGGCTGTTTTCACTAGTTTAAATCGTTTTTAAAATGATAAAGCAAGTTTCAAGGGGCACACTTGACCCTTCTCAGGGGCACACCAAAGGTCCCCAGGCACAGTGGTTGAGAAACACTGGACTAGACAGCAGCAAAATGGTTAATGCCCAATTTCACAAGACTGTGGCTATAACAACAAGAATCAAAATCTTCTCCTGTGTTTCAAATTAAAATGCATCATGTAATTAAGAAACGAATGGAAATGCAGTTCGAGCATAGGTTCACTTGGAAGGAGGAACGGTACGTTACGGCCACCACCTCCATGGCGAACCCACCTTCACCCAACAGACATGCCCTCAAGGCCCAGACGGCACCAATGCAACCCGTTGCAATTCCTTGCAGCAAACAGGTTTTGAGGCAAGTCAAGGCAAGAGTCCTCCACAGCAATGCAACTCCTTGCAACTGCCATTGGGGATGATGGTTGCAAGTGGTTGCCACTCCCTCCCCCTCCCCCTCAAGGATCCCTGGGGGTCCCTGCCCCGGAACCCTCAAGCAATACACCGAGACTCATCATGGTCACTTGCCAAGGCCTAATAGGATTACCTAGGACAACTGTTACCTTGCACTACTGGAACAAAAGTTGTACTGACTCTGACCTCTAACATACTTTTCCCTGAGAGGGTTGCTGTGGCGTATTGCTGTGGCTCCATCTATACTATAATTTTGCGAATGTCTGTCTGTCTGTCTGTCTGTCTGTCTGTCTGTCTGTCTGTCTGTCTGTCTGTCTGTCTGTCTGTCTGTCTGTCTGTCTGTCTGAGTGAGTGTCTGAGTGAGTGTCTGTCTGTCACAGCGTTTCTCCTCAGTGGCTGGAGCAATTGATCTGAAATCGCATCACCATAAGCATATGAACACACCTGACATAACTGTGAAGCCCGTTTGTCACTTTCACAAATCGTATGCTGTATATTAGCATTTTTATGGTGTATCTACTATCTATTCTGCATCTAGCTTGAGGCACATCTATTCTGCATCTAGCATGAGGCAAAATGTTTAACCAGCTCTGTGTGTGTGTGTGTGTGTGTGTGTGTGTGTGTGTGTGTGTGTGTGTGTGTGTGTGTGTGTGTGTGTGTGTGTGTGTGTGTGTGTGTGTGTGTGTGTGTGCAGGCAGGCGGGTGTGTGTGCAGGCGGGTGGGCTGGCCCTCTTTCAGATGTTGTCATGTAGATCGGTACACAGTATCTCTGTAGCCTTTAAACGAACCGGGTATTTCTTACATTGATGCTCCTACATATTATCATGCAAGCACCAGAAAGTTACTTTCCATCCCTCATATACTGTGTGCACAGTGCACACCCCATAACCCACACACTGCACATCATTTCGGAGCTCATATCTTTGAACGGGTAAGGACTAGTTGCTTAAAAAAGGGAAAAAAAATATATATATATATTCTTGATGTATTTTGAACTGAGTACTATACTTGTGTTGCATTGACTAGCATTGACTGTTACAGTATGTGCACTTTTTTTGTTTGGCACTGTTTAGAGATGGACATCGGTATCGGCCGGTATCGAAAATCGGCCGGTATTATATAAAATCGGCCTCAATCGGTGACCGGCCGGTCCTAACGTAATTTCCGGTTTTCCGCCGATCAAAAACAGTACGCAACATGTGGCTCAACGCGCGCTGACCATGCCTCGTCCAAATTTCGCTGCGCAGTTTGTAGACAGTGTACGGTAACCACCGTAACAGCTCGCTTGGGCCGCTGTGACGGTGGTTACCGTACACTGTCTACAAACTGCGCAGCGAAATTTGGACCCGGCTCATTTCACGTTCCGTTTGGCAAGTCGGATGACTTTTGGCATTGAACTTACCGAGGCGCGTGCGTGTGCGTTGTCCTCGCGAACATCGGCGTGGATGACGGTCGGCCACACATGAGATCTTTAGCGTGGAAGTTTAATCCAAACAGTAAATGAAGCCCAATGAAGCTAATGGTGGCATGCCTGGTAGCCTTTGGTTCCTGTTTACAGTTAAGAGTCGCATCTGAATGACGAAACGAGCCGCTGAGCTTGATGGGAAATGTAGTGTTTTTTATTCCCCAGCAGTATGCTGTGTGGACTGTTCTGATACACATTATGAGGAGCTGATTTTCAGTATGAATTGGTTAATGCAATACAATACAGCAGAATGTTATCTCTGCATGAGCTTTCTATGATGATTTTCCAATAAAAACGTTTTTCTTTATAAATAACCTAATATATAATATATAATATTTATATATTTTTTTCCAAAAATGATGTAAAGAGTCAGAGTCGTACTATATTCGGGCTAATACGGTATTCCAGTGTTTAACTGGGGTACTACGAGTACCCCTGGTGATACCCAGAGGTACTGCATGGGATACTGAAGAAATTACATGGTAGAATACCAGCCAACTGAGATGTGTTTTTGAATTTTGTTTATCAGTTGATGATGATTGGTTGTTGATTACTAGTTATTGACATGAAAACTGACTGAATCTTATTGTCAGTGTTGAAAATAAATCTGCTCAGGATGCACTGTTTGAAACTCACTCCATTTCTTATTTGTGATGTTATATTGTTGAACAGGGGTGTTATGCATATAGCCTACCATAGTTGTGGTTTTAATTGCAGTTATATAAGCAAAATGTTGTCTGGGAAAGGGAGTACTAAAAAAATCATGGAAAGGGTACTCAAGCCAAAAAATATATGGTGTATTGTATAATTATTGTTCTTTCTTAGATAGAAAATCGGTATCGGAAAAATCGGTATCGGCAGATCAGAATTTAATAAAACCGGAAATCGGAATCGGCCAAGAATTTTGCAATCGGTCCATCTCTAGCACTGTTTCTTAAGTTGTGCTTTGAGTATAGCTTTTTTGTGTGTGTGTGACGTGTCACTTATGAGCGTTGAATGTTTCGTGGTCACTTTATGTTTATATTATTCTATTTTGTGCTTGCTCTTTGGACTGTACAGTACACTACAGTACTCTTTTTCTTTCTTCCTTGTAACTTGTAACCTTAAACTGCTGTGCTGCCTCTGGGCAACTGAATTTCCCCTGTGGGATAATAAAGGTATCTATCTGACCCCACTTTGAAAACCACTGCCACTTCCTTGTGCGTGGGTGTGTCCCTGTTAGTGGGTTAACAGGGAACATTCACACACATATTTTACACACATTTTAACAGTTTATCCATGTCCACACACACACACACACACACACACACACACACACACACACACACACACACACACACACACACACACACACACACACACACACACACACACACACACACACACACACACACACACACACACACACACACACAGCCAGGGGGTCCTTGGGCTGAAAAAAACGCTGAAGACCCCTGCTCTAGCGACTTTGCTGAAGTCCTTCTGAGTTCTGTTACCTTCCAAGTGGTGCGCAGGTGTAGGTTGTCAACTTGTCAAATGATATTTTCTACCTTACGGTATGTTCCTTCCTACAATAAAATGAGGTCTGTATAAGTGTGGGGGGGCGGCTACGGTTACTGTAGTTTACAGTTTTAGCCGACAGTTTTCTAAGCCGTTTCAGCTTTTATACGAGGTGCCATGTTCGCCGGGGTCAAAAGCGTGTTAAAGTGTTTACGGCCGAGCTGATGTGTTATTAATTGGCCATGGGTGGTTGGAGTTTGCGTGTGATGTGGCTTAGATTTCGGGGCGGTTAGAATGGGTATACATGGTGTCAACATGCTGGCCCATTTGGTTCGGGTTTTAGTAGTAGAACGTTTGGTGGGGGTGGGTGGGTGGGGGACTTCTCCCCTGTCTCTCTCTCGTCGTCGGGAAGCCCACTCCCACAGACCCACACTCCAATGATGATTGAAGTTTAAGAGCTTTCACGTGTCGGGGAGAGATTTTGGAGAGGACCCCCCCCTCTCCCCCAGAGTTGAGGTGACAGTGTGGGCATGTGGGGATGAGGAACCATTCAGGCCTAGAATTATTGAATGCTTTAACCAGTGAAAAATAGCAGATATACAAGCTCACAGCGCGGCACCGAGTGCCGCGCTGCGAGCTTGTAGATCTGCTATTTTTGAAAAAGTCGTCAAAATGTGTGCTTCACATGAAAAGGTTTGAGAACGACTGACATAGTAGTCTCTCAAGAGCAGACCAGTTAAGTGAAAAGAACCTTTCCTTTGACAATGGCAAGCCAGATTGCTGACATAGAAACAGGTTTTTCAAAAAGTCTTAGAAGCCGGGTCAAAATTAGAATTTTCATGATTTTTCAAAAATAGCAGATCTACAAGCTCGCAGTGCGGCACTCGGTGCCGCTCTGTGAGCTTGTATATGTGCTATTTTTCAATAGTTAAAGCATTCAATAATTCTAGGCCTGAATGGGTTAAATTTGGGGGGGGGGACTAATCAAAGTACGCAGGTCTCCCCCACCCCTGCCCCATGTCAATATGCATCTGGAAAAACAGAGAGAGAGATAGGAGGGAAGGGAAGAGGGAAGGGGGGGGATTCTAGTCGCTAGCCAAGCTCAACAAGTCTCGCTCGCCGTCAGAAAAAGAAGAAGAAAAAAAAAAACGTCAGACCCGTGCCAAAATAGCACGCCGTCATGTGGCTTAACGCAAACTGGCGCGGTGCCCGCCGGCCCGCCGGCCCGCCCCGTCTAACAAACACCAGTCCATTTACAAAGCATTTAGCCCCTCTGGACTGCCTCCCTCTCTCCCTCACTCCCCTCTCTCTCCCCGCCCCGAATGTAAACCCAAGCTAGTAAGAAAAAAAACATGCATACATTTGATCCCCAGCCCCCATTGATTGCTGTCTGGGGTAATTGCAATCCATTAACCCATTTATGACTGAGACCGATTCTAAAAACGCCTTCTGAATCCTGATATCGCCACTGTCAGGCAGAGACCTCGTATCTCCAAGTTTCAAATGTGTATGTTTATTTTTTTGTAAATTAAAGCCCTGCATCATATACTAAAGTCGCACAAAAGTAGTGAAAATAGCCGATCTACAAGCACACAACGCCTCGCCATGCGAGGCGTTGTGTGCTTGTAGATTGGCTATTTTCACTATTTGAAGTTTTTTAAATCATTTAAAAAAGGAAGGTTTTGGTTTCCACACGACAATGACAATATACTGTGTACACCAGTTCCATACGATATACTGTACACCAGTTCCATACAAATGGAACCAAATGAACCCTAACGGGTTCATTTATACAACAAGAACCCCAAAAGGCCTTGAAAGATGTAGTTACTAAACGGGGCTCCCGTCCAAAGCGGCTTAAAGAGGGTATAGGATCAGTTTGATGAGACTCCTGCCCCGGCGGCTCTAACAGGCTTAGTGTTGTAGTAATGGGATGAGCCGGCCGGTGTCATCCTGGGACAAAGCAGAGGATTAGACACACTGGAGGGCAGGCCTCGCCCCCAGTGGTGGCCAGGCTTTGTCATAGAGTTGTCATAGATTTCATACATAGCTTCATAGACATGTTTGACAGCACTATCTATTATCTATATTTAAGCCCTTAGACCTTCAACACTTAGTTAACTTTGACTCCGTACTTGGTCTGCTCCTTTTTTTTAAGTGGTGCTAACCGCTCCTACATTAGCCCTTGTCTGTTTGGACTTTGGTGTCTTTTTGTACGGCCAGGGTCACACTGGCCAAGCTTCGCGGGACACTTAAGGACATTGACTCATAAATAGCACTGCTCACTTCACACTGGGTGTGATTTGTTCCCTTTACAGTGTAGAGGGAGCAAAGAGGTTTGGTGTAGAGTCTACACCAAACCTCTTTGCTGAAAATAGCTGATCTACAAGCTCACAAAGCCTTGCAGCGCAGTGCAAAGGGACACTAGGGTTCAAGTGGTTAATGTAAAATCATATCCCACAGATTCGGCGGCCCCCTCTGTAGTAACTCTGAGGACCCCCTAGGGGTCCCGGACCCACTGTTGAAGACCCCCTGCGCCAGAGTCTGGTCCTTTCCAAACATCAGTCTTTTTGGCCCATTGAAAACACAGACCCTAACACACAACACATTTTATTAGCCTCCTCGTTTAGTTGCTCCTTTCCTGTTCACATACATATGCAAATGAAGAAATGACATTAGATGAGACGAGGCAATAATCTGCTATTTTCGGTCCATGTCACCTCACTGGCAGCTATGTATTCAAGTCAGACATTAACGGCCAGGTTTGGGGGTTGGGGTTTAAGGCCTAAACCTCAAGACATAATCCTAACCCCTAACCTGAGTCTTTTCCTAATTGTAAGCTTTAACTCTTTAACTCACCAAATCCTCTGTAAAACCATAAAACAACCATTTAATTCTCGTACACATTTGGATATAAAAGCAGCCTCGGCTGTTGTGAACAGTCACACCATATGTACTCTTGACGTTGTTTGTATTCTCGTTTATTCTGTGTGTATGTCTGTTTGTTTTAGAAGACAGGGAAGCACTTCATGTGTTTGAATCGAAAATGTATATCATTATCCTGTGCTTCACAGAAAAGGATATTTGAAACGATAAAACACCCGTTTCTCTTGTGAGGACCGGGAAAACTGGTCTCCCTCCTCAGAAGTCAAATTCTCAAATTCCAGCTCTACTATACTTTATACTTTAAAAGGAGGACATTTGTCCCACACAAGTATAGCATTACAAGAACACACACACAAGTCCAACCCCCCCTCCCCTCCGGCCAAAACAGAACTGCGCTCTAGTTGGAAGAATGTGTGCCTTACTGCCTTCACAAAAGCACGTCTGTCAAGAGAGACCGCGCCAAATGCCAGGCAGACAGGGAGGACGAGTGGCCTGAGCAGCCACCTGATACGGTGCAGCTGCCGGCCAGAGGCAGCCAGTAGGGCTGGCGAGGAGCCGCGGGCTCTCCTAGAGCCTCCTGCTTTGTGTTATCATTGTACAGGACTCCATTCACTGGGAGGAGGACAGGGACGTGCAGAGAATGTTAGAGAGGGGCAGGGGCTGACATTTCTAAAAGGGCCTTTGGAAAGTAGCAGACCTCCAAGCTCACAAGGCGTTGCAGTGCGACGCGTTGTTGTAAATCCATGCTTCTGTCCTTTATTAACTACATACAAGTAGCTATTTGCCACTATTTGTTTAGATCAAAGTCCTTTGTGATGTTTTCACCATTGAAACATAATGCGCGTGTCGTCGCGGGACCCATACAATAATTCTGGGGACCCATTTGAAAGACCACCTGTGGGTCCCGGGACCCATTACATTCAAAACCTAGCAACATCACTGGGGACCGTACTATGTTCCCCAGGTTCTATGTTCCCCACTTTCTTACCACCTAAACCCAGGGTTTCCTGCAGCACTTTACAGGCCAGGCGCCCCGCCCGGCCAGAAAACCCCCCCGCCCCCCCAAGGGTATTTAAAAAAAAAAAAAAAAAACATTTCTTTTTTTTATTTTTTTTTATATTTTTATTTTTTCAAAAAAACTTTTTGGACCTCCAACAATGTACTAGGCATGATCGCGATCGCGAAATTGCATGTTTAACCCCCATACCAACCCTATCTTTCAAACATGGCAGCCATGTGAAGTTACTTGTGCCTCACTGGCAGGAGAGCAGAGCAGCGCATGCAGCTGCTTAATTGACGGTCGTTAACTTCTTTTGAAGTTCTCTGAGAGGCGAGCCTAGCCTAGGTCAACTTGACAGTGACACAGCTGCACAGCGAGTCGTAGATTGCACAGAGAGAGAGAGAGAGAGAGAGAGAGAGAGAGAGATCTTATTTACTCACAACGACACAAGTAAAGTACAAATACCTGAAAATCTCCTTTGTACAGTATAAGTACAGTAGGCTACTTAAGTAAATCTACTTAGTTACTTTACACCAATGTTGTTGTTTTTTTACTGTGCTGTAGACTTCTATTTATATGGCACGAGTGCTGGTTGATTAACCTGGGGGAAAAAAACAAGTTACACTGTCCTGTGAAAAACGTAGTTATTCAATGTTGAATAAATGTGGATGATAGCATGTAGTTGTGTTTTCCGTCATCATGGGCACATTCATGTGTTTTTTATAGGGCAAAAATAAGAATTAATATTAAAAATTAAATGAATTAATTACTCGAATTCATTAATTAATTATCAAAAAAATTCGCGCGTGCGCCATGAAATCCCCCCCTGGTCAAGACTTTTTCCTGCAGGAAACCCTGAAACCTACCCCTAACCCTACAACTAATGCTGTGAGGTGGGGAACATAGAGAGGGGAACATAGAACCTGGGGAACATAAGGTGGACCCCCATCACTGTGGAGGTCAGCTATTTTCAGTGCTTGATACTAGCACACTGAACTACGCATAATCAATAGTAATAGTACTGTGTTCTATTTGTCTGTCATTCAATGTTATATGAGATACTTCAATGGTTTCCAGTGGAAATAAGCTTAGTCTTTTCATGGGTCTCCTTTTAGTAGACCTTGTACCAGTGAACTGTACCGTCATGAAACTGTACCTTTTCCTATGCAAACTTCTAATAAAGTCTTCAATCAATCAATCAATCAATCAATTCAATACAGGAGATGTGGCCTATGGCATGGATTTCTACACAGAGAGGGCCATTCTTTCAACATAAGACGCTGCATTCAAGTTCAGGAGTGTTACTTTGGACAAGGCAATTTTCTTGAATGCTGCCTTCAGGTATGGCATGGAAAGAGTGGCATTTGCATTTCTCTCACCATAGTGAAAACAGCATTCATGGTCTGGAGAGGGCACTTATTACACATGGGTAAAAGGGCAGGGGCTTGAGCCCCCTTTGGTGTCTATGTGTGTGTGCACGTGCCTGGAGGAGGAGGCGGAGAGAGAGGGGAGGGGGGGGGGGGGCATTGAGGAGCACTTTTACTGCCGTCGTTGCACAGTTTACAGTTGAGGCATTTAGCAGCCGCTCTTCATCCTGAGCGACTCACACTCACAACACCAAGAGTGAATCAGAGGAAGGCAGGGAGGGAAGCGCGACCCCGATAGTCGACAAAAGAGTCAAGTAGAGACGAGCGCTTCAAAGAAACTAGGTTACGACTAGGTTACGAGATAAACACAGGCTTTATTGTCTGAACGATAAGTAACGCAACGAGCCAAGTAACATTCTTAGCAATTGTGGTCGATGCAAAACAAGTCTAAAGAACAAAAAAAATAACATTCCTGACGAGGTCACTGACACTGAACCGTTTCTTAAAATCTCTCGTCTCTGTGTTAATGCGTTCCGCTGTCCTATTGGCTCATGACCTGCAAACCTCTGGCGTGCATATTATATTATCTGCAATGCAGTCACCCTCCACCTGGCACCCAGTGGTGTGTTGTGTTCTAGACTGTTTTGAAGGCATAGCCTACTATAATCTATGATCCGCGGCTATTCGCGTGGCCAGCGCATACGCCAGTGCATAATGCCAATCAGATACGCTACTTTGAAGGTTCACGAGGGCATACGCTTTTCAAAAAATAATTCTTCACAGCGGTGCCATGGCATTGGTCCGAAGGTTCATTAGTCCGAATTTGTTAAGAATACTATGCCTAACTCTAACCCTAACCCTAACCTTAACTAAATTCGGACTAATGAAACTTCGGACTAATGAACCTTCAGACTAATGAACCTTCGGACTTATGGGCAGTCCCCTTCACGGCATACTCTGTATACCCCCGTGACAGTAGGCCTATAGAACACAGCACTGCTGGCCTGGCACCCCCCGATAAACAGTCCCCCTGGAGGGTACAACATCTGACAACTTGGCACTGGTTGGCACTCGCTCCTAATTTTCCCCACATTACTTTGAGTGAACCAATGAACTAAAGTCCAGAGGGGTTTACACTACTACAGTAACAGCTTAACTGTGTGGGCCAAGTGGGTGAATTGCAACACAAAGTGCAGCGTCAGAGAGTTAAGTGCATTATATACAGCGGTTCTCAAAGTGGATTCCAAGGACTCTGTGGGTTCCTTTAGGAGGGTCTAAATTGATCCATACAAGTCTGTAACTCTGACAGTGTCCATTTGGTTCCATTTGTACACTGTCAGAGTTAAGGGGAGAGCTTGAAATGTAAAAGTTTGAGAAACACTGCCTTATGAGCTTAACAGACAGCAGCACAGTGTCAGTTCTCAAACACACACACACACACACACACACACACACACACACACACACACACACACACACACACACACACACACACACACACACACACACACACACACACACACACACACACACACACACACACACACACAGAGCCCAGAGGGGCAGCCAGGGTAGGGCTGTCACAATTATTACATAATCGCCTAATCGTGATTATTTGACATTATCGCAATTATTTTGTCATAATCGTCATAATCGTGAATGTTGAAAAATGTCAGAAATAGTGGAAATAGCAGATCTACAAGCTCACAACGCGTCGCATCGCGACGCGTTGTGAGCTTGTAGATCGGCTATTTCCACTATCAATGTTATTTTTTAAGTAGTAAGTTGTCAAATATGTCAGTAATTTCTTCATGTATTTAGGTTTTGTGTCATATCTGCCATGTGCAACTTCAAAGCCTAAAACCCAAACAGAAATGTAATTATCAATGACAAAAACACAATTAAATCGTTAATCGCCAATTATTTCAATGACAATTAATCGTCATGTAAAATGTCATATCGTGACAGCCCTAAGCCAGGGGTTGCCCCGCCGACCAGGGCCAAGGCAAGGGAACAACAAAACCACGGTTATCATGGTGCGGCGGCGCTGGGTGGACGGACGCCGTAAGAGGGCCGCTATTCATCAGCCAGGAAGACCCGGGGAGTTAGAGAGGAGGGGGGAGTAGGACAGAGAGAGAGAGAGAGGGGGGGGGGGGGGACAGAAGGGGCTGATGATGGTCTCGGGTTGCAAAGGGAGCGACTCTCTACTAGCTCCACCGACTCCATAATACCATAGACAACCAACCACGACCTTAATGACACTGTCAGGAGCCAACAGTCTTTCCACAGTCACTCCACTTCTCCCTCCCTTCTACCTCTCTCTCCTCTCTCTCTCCCTCTCTCCCTCCCTCTCTCTCTCTCTCCTTCTCTCTCCTCTCTCAGTGGCGTCAGTTCAGAAAAAGGTAAGGTATGGCAACATGACTGGTGTCTTGCACGCGCGCCTTCACGCGCGTGCAAGACACCAGTCATGTTGCCATACCTTAGCAACAGGCATGATACATATATTTTAAGAAGTACATTCTATTTTTTTCCCCCAAAATGTCTATGGTTTCTTGGGCTGGATATGGCAGTGGATTCTCTGGAACAGTTGTTCAAGTGCAGCTAAACTTGACATAATATAGTAAACGTGCCACAATTAACAATAATGAATTGCACCTCCTGTGCAGCTGACCTGCGGAACCTGGGAATATACCACTCTGTCAAGATGGGGAGAATAAAAGTGTGGAGAATATAATTATAATACCTTGTTATATTTTGCATTTGTAGTTATTTTAATGTAATTTAACAACATAACCAGCGCAGATAGACAATGAGACATTCATGGATTTATATTTTAAAGTAACTTGTATTCTCCCCCCTGGACCCAGGGTATGGCAGCTGCATACCCCTGCCATACCCAATTGACGCCACTGTCCTCTCTCTCTCTCTCTCCCTCTCTCCCTGCCTCTCTCCCCCTCTCTCTCTCTCTCTCCCCCTCTCTCTCTCTCTCTGAGGGGAAAGTTATTTCATAAGCACTACACAGCCAGCAACGTGCCATTTGCAGTGTGTCCTTATAATAAACGAGCACCGCTTACTAATGTGCGAGTAATTAAAGTGCATTCAGTAGAGTGGACTTTTTCAGATGCAAGATAGCCTATAGCTAATTCAATTGTTTATATGGGCAAACACTCAAAAAGCTAGACAATTATGTCCACATAGGGATGTGGCTTTTAGGTTGTTTGGAGGAATGGGAATGCTTGTCAAAAAAAGATTTAGGTCAAACTTAAACGATTGATTACTTTGAAACAAAAATATTAAAAGAGATACAATAACAATATAATTAAATGGGTGGACAACAACAACACGTGTATTAAACTATAGGCTACTATGTCAAAGGAAGGAATCATATACAGTGGATAAACATCATTACAGAACAATAATGAACATTCTGTGTTAATTATTAGAATAATGATTATTATTCCACAATCCACAAACACAAATATGGGCCAGCCAGCTGTTTGAGAGACAGCAAGGTAGTATAGCCTTGGATCCCATCACAGATGTTGTATGAATGTTGATGTTATGAATTGAGTACAAAGGGACCCCAATGCAAAACAGTTGTTTATCCTTTGCATATCTATGGCACAGAGGTAAAAGTCAGACTCTATCAAATGCATCTATGATCTATGATAGTCTTGATCCAAGGCTGTAGCAGCAGGATAACTGATTTATTCCAAGTTGCGCGCTGGACACATGATGGACGGGGGTGGATCGCACCTTTAAAAAGAATAGCAGATACACGCGTTGTGAGCTTGTAGATCTGCTATTTTTTTCCCCGGACACTTTAATTCATTTCACAACAACTGTTTCAACTCACCCCGGCTGGAAGCGAACAAAATGGGGTCGCTCCTCATGATGTTGATGATGATTCGGTTCAGATCGTCCGAATAATAATCGATTTCCACCCCAGAAACAACAGACAACAACCGAACAAACAACAACCACCTCCTCCTCCAAAGATCCAACCGTGTAAATGCGTGCAGAACCAAAAAAAAGAATCCACCGGGATGTCGGGACAAATGTACAGCCGGCGGGCAGTCACCGACAGCCGGCCAGAGGTTTCTCTAGCTCTCCTTCTCCTGCGGAGGAGACCCGGTGAGGCGGACGGAGGCTTTGCTTTGGATGGAACTTACATGGAACCTCCTCTTTTCCTTTCAAAACTTTGCTGTTTTCTCTACTCCTCCCTCTTTCTTCTTTTTTCTTTTTTTCTTTTTTTCTTTTTTTGTCTACGGTCCCATAGCCCGGACGAACGGTCCGTTAAGGCTCACTGCCATTGGTTGGCTGTGTTTCGTTGGTTGTCAAGGGGAGATGATGATGATTATGATAATAATTAATGTAATAAACCATTATATTAACCCTGCAAGACCCAAATTAATTTCTACTTGCAATTAATTTTAATTTGTTCAACCTTTTTCAGATGGTGTTGTAGGAGTACTTTGGAGAGGAAAATGTAATGTTTTTTTTAAGTATAATAAGGGTAACAATAATAATAATAATTATAATAACTTTAACTTTACATAAATTGAGGCTTTTGTCTGGGAAAGGTATACTCGATGACACACACACACACACACTAACATGTTAACATTGATTTGTCAGTGGTGTAGGCCCATGTTTTTAGATTTGTTTGGATTTTTCATCTTCACTTAAAAAAAATCACACCTAGTTTGAAGTGAACGGTGCCATTTATGAGTTAATTTCATCAAGCACCGCTCGAATCACACCTAGGCTATTTATGAGTCAGCTAATCACAGCAGTTATGGTGGTCCTTGAAACGAAAAGGTTTGAGAACCACTGTGTTATACGCTTAAATGGAGACCAAGCTTTCAGAATCAATGTTAAGGAAGTAAGGAAGTGGCCAATATCTTTCCAATAATGGCTACTGTGAGAGCCTATTCACGACTGAAAAAGTGCAGTCAGAGCCCCCCCTCTCCCCCTCCCCTCCGCCGGCAGATGGGATATTAAACCCCCGGCTGGGTTCTTGTTGCCCCCGGGGACAGGGGCAAACGTCAGCTTATGGTAATGGAGGTAATTAAGGAGTCTCTCGCTCTCTCTCTTTTTCTCATTACTCATTCTCCTCACCTCAAAGTGGTTTAACCTCTATAGAAAGTCTACCTAAAACACATGGTTTAACCTCTATAGAAAGTCTACCTAAAACACATGGTTTAACCTCTATAGAAAGTCTACCTAAAACACATGGTTTAACCTCTATAGAAGGTCTACCTAAAACACATGGTTTAACCTCTATAGAAAGTGTACCAAAAACAAATGGGTTTATACCTTTAAGTGTACCAAACATGGTTTAACCTTTATAGAAAGTGTACCAAAAACACATAGTTTAACCTTTATAGGAAGTAAACCAAAAATACATATCCAGCAAATCCTGGAAAAGATACTTAAGTGCAATATGTGAGTAAATACGTAGTAACTCTCCATCACTGTATGCACCCACCCACACCCACACCCACACACACACACACACACACACACACACACACACACACACACACACATGCCCAATCCGAGTTCAACTTCAGCCAGACGTGCACAAAGGGCACCCACACACACACACACACAGACACACACACACACACACACACACACACCCCGAGTTCAGCCAGACGCACAAAGGGCTCTCTCTCTGTGTGTCTCTCTCTCACACACACACACACGCACACTCACAGTCCGTGCGGTCTGTGTTGATTGCACGGGACAGGCCTGTCAAAACACATGGCGACCTAATCGGCCTCAGAATGCCTCGCAGACTTTATCTTGATTAAATCTTGTTATTGTCTGTCCAAGAAACACGGCCCAACCAAAATACCTCCGGCCCAGGGATGAAGTGGGCAAAGTACGCACAGAAACGACACGGCGTGCAGGTTGTGTGAGTGCTTTGGGGGGTATTTTCATGGGCAAAGTTATAAGGTGGCATTCCATTGCTGTCAGACCAGCGCTGAATGTTTATCGTCGTTGTCGGGTGGAAACCTTGTATCTCCAAGTTTCAAATGTGTACGTTCTTTCGCAATGTAAAGCCCTGCTTCATGATACAAGGCCGTCGCACAAAAGTAGTGAAAACAGCAGATCTACAAGCACACAACGCCTTGTGTGCTTGTAGATCGTCTGTTTTCACTAGTTTAAATCATTTTCAAAACGATAAATGCAAAACTAACGGTTTTGGACATACAAGGTTTCCAAGACAATGATAGATGCAAAACAAATGGTTTTGGACATACAAGGTTTCCAAAAACAACGTTAAGCATTTGCAAGCACAAGAGAGTATAAATGGAACCAAATGGACCCGCAACTCTCAGGGTTACGTTAAGGCTGAGGATTTCTGCTGTGTGCAGACCATATGACCCTGAAAGTGGGATCATAATAACTGCACAACAGGAATTCAGTGGGAGGCTTGCTACGCTCGAGTTAGCCGGACTCTTATCGTGGTGAAATATTGTGATGGAGGGACTATATGGGAGTGTGTGCATGTGTGTGTGTGTGTGTGTGTGTGTGTGTGTGTGTGTGTGTGTGTGTGTGTGTGTGTGTGTGTGTGTGTGTGTGTGTGTGTGTGTGAGTGAGTGTGTGGAAAGTACAGATGACTCGGACAGTATTGCAGCAGATGTGGCGTAAGCGAGGATCCAAGTTGAGGTATGTGTGTGTGTCTGTCTCTGATGTGTGTGTGTGTGTGTGTGTGTGTGTGTGTGTGTGTG
The DNA here is from genome assembly GCF_963921795.1 of Nannobrachium achirus. Lineage (NCBI taxonomy): Eukaryota > Metazoa > Chordata > Actinopteri > Myctophiformes > Myctophidae > Nannobrachium > Nannobrachium achirus. Next base: position 12,577,852 of record NC_137821.1, on the reverse strand, counting down.
TGTGTGTGTGTGTGTGTGTGTGTGTGTGTGTGTGTGTGTGTGTGTGTGTCATTTGTCTATTCGTAGACGCATGAAGGTCCACCTGACCTGGCAGTGTGTGCATGCCTGTGTGTGTGCGTGCCTGTGTGTGTGCGTGCGTGCGTGCGTGCGTGCGTGTGTGTGCGTGCGTGGGCACATCGCACTTGTGCACAGCAGTATCAGTCAGATCTATTTCTATGCGATACTTCTAAGCCTGAGACAGTTTTTTTACAAGTCAACAATGACATCAGTTTTTTGGCCCAACGACGAGAGCAAACCTTTTTTTTTTCTCTCCCTCTTCCTTCTCCTTGTACCGTCTTTGTTATGTGCATTCAGACAGGTCATGACACATGTAATGAATGGTGGGGTGAATCGGGAACTTTCTTTCTTTACGAGAGGAATGAACTTTTCTTTTATTGCAATGACATCCCGACTGTGTCTCTCACCAGCTCTACCCCCAGAGGGGGGGTTCCCCCAAAACACACACACACACACACACACACACACACACACACACACACACACACACACACACACACACACACACACACACACACACACACACACACACACACACACACACACACACACACACACACACACAGGCACGTGCACACATAGACATCAAAGGGGGCTCGAGCCCCTGCGGAAAAAAAAGGGGCCCTCTCCAGACCATGAATGCATGCTTTTACTACGGAGAAAGAAATGCAAATGCCCTCTTTCCATGTCCCACAGCATTCAGGAGACTTGTCTTTTCCGAACTCTCCTGAACTTGAATGCAACATTTCATGTTGAAAGAACGTGTTCCTCCGTCTAGGAATCCACGTTGTTGGCCGCACACCGAAAGCGACGCGTTGAGAGCTTGTAGATCTGCTATTTTCACATTCTTTGCCAAAAGTGCACTTTTAGGACATTTCAGCCCCTGCCCCTCAAACATCCTCTGCACGTCCCTGCACACACACACACACACACACACACACACACACACACACACACACACACACACACACACACACACACACACACACACACACACACACACACACACACACACACACACACACACACACACACACACACACAGAAGACATGGGTTGCACGGACAGAAACCGTTGACATAAATCACAGATAAGGCCATAAATCCCCTCCAACACTCCAACACATCCCCATGGCAAATAATAACACGGCAGCAACAATAGAACCGTCGCGGCGCAGACATGCCCAGAGGCATTCTGGGAAATCCCTCCTCTCCTCTGCAAACTTAACGGCCCAGGATGCTGCAACAACAAAACGCCATGGGAAACAATAAAACAACAAAACAGACAAAACAGACGTGCGGCTCGTACACAAAGACGTGTGCTTGCACGTAATAAAAAAAGGCTTTAATTGTCCAAGCTTACTCCAGTGCCTTCCTTTGTTCTATACACCAAGGGTCTTCAACAGGGGGTCGCCGGGACCCCTAGGGGGTCCTCAGAGTTACTACAGGGGGTCCTCCAAATCTTTCTGTGATAGAAACCTTTTTCTCCTTTTTTTATATTAACCACTTGAACCCTAGTGCCCATATTCGGAGAACCTTAGCCAAAAATAGCAGATCTACAAGCTCGCTTAGATGTGAGCTTGTAGATCGGCTATTTTCGGCAAAGAGTTTTGGTGTAGAGGGGAAAAAGAGCAGACTAAGTACAGAGTGAAAGTTCCAGTTTATTAAAAATGTCTATATACAGTATGGGCATTCCCAGAGGATGCCCTGTTAGGGTACCCCCTATATGCCCATATATGGAGATCCCCAGGCATCAAACCCAGGCCCTAACTTGCCAAGGCCCTGCTAGGCTTTACTAATTAACATATGTTTTATACCCATATAGTATATGGAGATCCGTGTCCCAATGTCATCAATATTAAGGACATATCTTGGAATGCCCATATTTGGTAATGCCCATATATGGGCATGTTTTGACATAACATTGTTGACTATCATGCAGAGGTCTCCATATATGGGTAACTGGTCCGATATACATCACTGGCCATATGGCCAAGAATTGTCGCATGTCGCCCTGAGGCGTCTTACTAGTTAAGTATTGACTGGTTGGTTAAATATCTGAAAACACAAATTGACATCAATCCAAAATACACTGACGACTGTGCTGTCAAACAATGACTCTATATGTAATCTCTGAAAAGGTTGTAGGGGTCCCTGCTTCATCTCTCTCTCAACTAAGGGGTCCTTAGCCTGAAAACATTGAAGACCCCTTTTCTACACCAGTCCTGCTCCTGAGATGCACCGAGCCAGCCTGAAGTGTAAAAAAACATCACAAGGATGCAGCTGGGACGTATCATCAGTGATGTAGCCTGGGGTCGACGGGTGTTTCGGGTCTCGCAACATCATACACCCTCGCCCAGGTGACCCAGCCGGGGTTGATCAAGTCCCGACTTACGTCCCAGTAGCTATCCACGATCAGTCCTATTAGGGAAAGACAGGGTCACTCAATGTGCAGCACCGGAACTACTCTGCCAGTATTGGGGAGCCATTCTGGCGCGTGGAAGAACTAGGCTCTATGGGTTGACTCCTGGCCGGGCTCCTCCTACGTCTTACCAGGTCCTCTCCTGCTCTCACCAGGTTCAGAACCTGTGCGTTGCACCAGACCCCAATCCAAACATTCCATTCAGCTGCTGCAGTTGAATGGCCCTCCTAAAGGCCTCACCGTGGATTTGTTGGGCTTCTTCCTCACGGAAGACACAGGCTGGGGCGCTAACCCAACCTGCTCCCGGGTGCCGTCTAAATTCCGACCGTCAACCGAGTCTCCGGTGGTCACCAAACTATTCCTGGTTGTCACATAGTCTATTCCTATGAGCCACTATAAATAGAACTAATAGTGTAAAAAACATCACAAGGATGCAGCTGGGACGTATCATCAGTGATGTAGCCTGGGGTCGACGGGTGTTTCGGGTCTCGCAACATCATACACCCTCGCCCAGGTGACCCAGCCGGGGTTGATCAAGTCCCGACTTACGTCCCAGTAGCTATCCACGATCAGTCCTATTAGGGAAAGACAGGGTCACTCAATGTGCAGCACCGGAACTACTCTGCCAGTATTGGGGAGCCATTCTGGCGCGTGGAAGAACTAGGCTCTATGGGTTGACTCCTGGCCGGGCTCCTCCTACGTCTTACCAGGTCCTCTCCTGCTCTCACCAGGTTCAGAACCTGTGCGTTGCACCAGACCCCAATCCAAACATTCCATTCAGCTGCTGCAGTTGAATGGCCCTCCTAAAGGCCTCACCGTGGATTTGTTGGGCTTCTTCCTCACGGAAGACACAGGCTGGGGCGCTAACCCAACCTGCTCCCGGGTGCCGTCTAAATTCCGGCCGTCAACCGAGTCTCCGGTGGTCACCAAACTATTCCTGGTTGTCACATAGTCTATTCCTATGAGCCACTATAAATAGAACTAATAGTGTAAAAAAACATCACAAGGATGCAGCTGGGACGTATCATCAGTGATGTAGCCTGGGGTCGACGGGTGTTTCGGGTCTCGCAACATCATACACCCTCGCCCAGGTGACCCAGCCGGGGTTGATCAAGTCCCGACTTACGTCCCAGTAGCTATCCACGATCAGTCCTATTAGGGAAAGACAGGGTCACTCAATGCGCAGCACCGGAACTACTCTGCCAGTATTGGGGAGCCATTCTGGCGCGTGGAAGAACTAGGCTCTATGGGTTGACTCCTGGCCGGGCTCCTCCTACGTCTTACCAGGTCCTCTCCTGCTCTCACCAGGTTCAGAACCTGTGCGTTGCACCAGACCCCAATCCAAACATTCCATTCAGCTGCTGCAGTTGAATGGCCCTCCTAAAGGCCTCACCGTGGATTTGTTGGGCTTCTTCCTCACGGAAGACACAGGCTGGGGCGCTAACCCAACCTGCTCCCGGGTGCCGTCTAAATTCCGGCCGTCAACCGAGTCTCCGGTGGTCACCAAACTATTCCTGGTTGTCACATAGTCTATTCCTATGAGCCACTATAAATAGAACTAATAGTGTAAAAAAACATCACAAGGATGCAGCTGGGACGTATCATCAGTGATGTAGCCTGGGGTCGACGGGTGTTTCGGGTCTCGCAACATCATACACCCTCGCCCAGGTGACCCAGCCGGGGTTGATCAAGTCCCGACTTACGTCCCAGTAGCTATCCACGATCAGTCCTATTAGGGAAAGACAGGGTCACTCAATGTGCAGCACCGGAACTACTCTGCCAGTATTGGGGAGCCATTCTGGCGCGTGGAAGAACTAGGCTCTATGGGTTGACTCCTGGCCGGGCTCCTCCTACGTCTTACCAGGTCCTCTCCTGCTCTCACCAGGTTCAGAACCTGTGCGTTGCACCAGACCCCAATCCAAACATTCCATTCAGCTGCTGCAGTTGAATGGCCCTCCTAAAGGCCTCACCGTGGATTTGTTGGGCTTCTTCCTCACGGAAGACACAGGCTGGGGCGCTAACCCAACCTGCTCCCGGGTGCCGTCTAAATTCCGGCCGTCAACCGAGTCTCCGGTGGTCACCAAACTATTCCTGGTTGTCACATAGTCTATTCCTATGAGCCACTATAAATAGAACTAATAGTGTAAAAAAAACATCACAAGGATGCAGCTGGGACGTATCATCAGTGATGTAGCCTGGGGTCGACGGGTGTTTCGGGTCTCGCAACATCATCCAAGCTGAATTTGGCTTGGAGCGGTTTCCACCGGAACCTATTTCTTTGCTTGTATATCTTGTCCATGATTGTTTAGTCTACATGGGTTGTGCAAAATATAACATATTCTTGTGTGTCAGGCAGCCAATGTCCATGATATTGTACACTTTATACAACATATTTGATCATTATTTTAAAGATAGGATGACTGAAATGGTTTGGATAAAATGAAATGCACTATATTCTGATGGTAATCGCTGCTATACAGAGTGTTTGTTCAGTAACAGGAGTCTCCCTGTCTCTCCGGCTCCTTGATAAACAATGTTTTTCCACTTAAAGGCAAGAAGCCATTTGGCACTCATACATGCGACAGAATCTTGTTATATGTATATACTGTGTATATTTGTCATCAGATAAGGTGTCCATGCAGTTAAATATACAGATCTTATAATGGTCTAAACACTGGAGGGAGTCTGATGGCTGCAGTGGATGACACCAAATGAACCACTTAAACCTTATACTTGTATCTTTGTCGGGAGTCAAATTCAAAAACAGCAAAAAGTAGCAGATCAACAAGCTTCGAGCTTCGGCAGACTGGCAGGTAAAAAGCAACGCCAAGAGAGCTAGCTCCCTTGGAGGAGCAGTTACGACCGGGTCTTTTGCGGGTCGCTTACCGTATATTGCACCCTTTTTGCGATGATTGCAATCCGTCAAAGTTAGATCGATTTTTGTGAAGAATAGAAGCAACTGTAGAACCGGGTTTTTGCGACCGTAGGTCGCATTAAGGATGAAGAGTCACACTTACAAATTAATTCCGTCCTTGTCCCTTTATGCCCATTTATGGAGATCCCTGATGTCATCAATATTAAGCCCATATCTGGACATATTGTGTCAGTCTCTGTTGTTTCAGCGCAACCTCGCCCTTGGTCCATTCTCGCCCTTAGGGCGTCTTACTGGTTATCATACTGTAGTCCCACTGTTTTAGCAGAAATGCCGTAAAGGACGTTAAAGTCAGTGGACATTTGTTAATAGTTAAAATTCCCCATCCAATGTTTTCCCCAGGGGATGTGATTGTAATTCCTTTCATAGGCCTGTGTAAGGCGATACCTTGCATTAAGCCAGAGCAGATCTAATAGAGATTGAGACTTTGTAATAACTTGGGGAGCTCGTCAGCCACAACCAGCCGTCAAAACTGTCATATTGTACACTGCGCCCTGCCCTGTGCACGCACGCACGCACGCACACACACACACACACACACACACACACACACCCACGCACTCACACACACAGGGAGGGACGTGCAGAGAATGTTAGAGAGGCAGGGGCTGACATTTCTAAAAGGGCCTTTTGGTGAAAATATCGAAAATAGCAGACCTCCAAGCTCACAACGCGCCGCGCTTGGCTTCCACGCAGAGAGGACAATTCTTTTGGAGTTTGGACAAGGCAATTCTCTCTGCTGCCTTCGGCATGGAAAGAGGGCATATCAGCAATTTTGACAAAAAAAGATAGAAAAATACCATTACGGCATCGGAAGCAATCAACAAACTGATAAAACATTGGTCAAATTGTCAAATAATATGGAATTTTGAAAATAGCTGATCAACAAGCTTAGCAAAAGGCTTGTGGGGGTGACCCTCAAGTATAGGCTACACACACACCCATGGAGTTCAACTTCCCTATAAGGGACATGGAATATCATTTTTTTTCCCTTTTTTTTTACCGATATGACCTCCCCTCCCCCTCTCGCTTCAAACATAACTGGCTGTTCACGCTATATCTTTAACCATAACAGCTTTAAATAACACTGGCCCTTTGCAGGGAGAGACCCCGCTGTCTGACGGACAAATAAGCCCCCCAGGATAATGGAGTTAAACCTCTTCTAATCAAAGAAAACAAAAACACCCCCTCCTGCTCTGTGGCACGCTAAATGCTACCACTCAGTTGTACTTTGCTTGCTCTATTGTAACGCTTTGTCCACTAGGCTGGAATCGAACCCCGGTCTCCTACCCGGCAGACCGGCGTCAGGTAAAAAGCAACGCCAAGAGAGCTAGCTCCCTTGGGAGAGCAGTTACTACCGGGTCTTTTGCGGGGTCGCTTACAGTATATTGCACTCTTTCCTTTTTGCGATGATTGCAATCCGTCAAAGTTAGATCGATTTTTGTGAAGAATAGAAGCAACTGTAGAACCGACCGTAGGTCGCATTTAGTATGAAGAGTCACACTTGCAAATTAATTCTGTCCTTGTCCCTTTTATGTCCCTCATGTCATCAATAATAAGCCCATATCTGGACACTGCTCCTACAGATTTTGCCCTAAAATCAAGCAAAGCGGTAGGGGGAGAGCCTGCACGATTGTAACGTTTTTCACATTTCAATATTTTACTCAGAGATTCTTTCACCTACATATGTAATATTTTCAGGCAAAGGACTTACACATGTCTGCTATCATAAACCACTTCAAGTTTTTCATTTGATAAAACAGGTCATGAGTTATTAAACCGAGAGTGGACGCTGTTCCGATGTTACATTTGAAGCCCACATGGGATTAATTGTAACAACATGATTTACAAATGTAACACAGCTAAAGAACCTGAACAAACAAATATTTTTTTGTTTAAATCAATTATATTTCATTCAAGCAACTCTTTTACATTGTTTTCATACCAAGGGTGTGATAAGATAATATATCATACTTTAGGAAAATATTAAATATTACAAGATGTACCAGTTTAAGCGTTTGAGTGAATTCCATGGGAAAATACATTGATTACCTAAATAAATAGCAAGTTTGATTAATGCAACATGTTATACATCCCTAATCTGACTTAAAATACACTGTAATTGAATGTCAGCTGACTGAACACAATATTGGCCAATATGTCAAATATTTCAATATGATATTATCATGTTAAATTGTGTTACAATTGAACCGTTTTGGCACCCCTGCTTTGACGTTGCCTACAGAACAGAACTAACATGCATAGCAAGTTAAAACGATGTAAACTAATGAAGAACAGATACATGCAGACAGCCATCTAGATTTTATCTCTGCAACATTAAAGAAAAGATTTGCAGACCAAAGATACTCAAGGTGAAAACTTTTACGCATTTTGAGAAATACCAGTTTTTCTGCAATAACTCAGTCTAGGCTGGATACAAATAGTTCTTACTTCCTGGAGACGTTCATTACGGCCCTGGTCACAAACTGATGCGATGACGTCATGATGGCATTGACCAATCAGGAGATAATGTGCTTGTTACAATTATGAAGCGTTACAATTGAGGCGGCTCTCCCCCTACACAGTATCTCTACAGTCATTTCATCAACATGGATCTGTCCAATTTCCCATATTCCCTCCTGATTGGCTAATGGCTACCATTACCTTCTAAAGTTTGTGTACAGTATGCGACCTGATGGTCCCTTATCTCCCGATTAGGGAGTCTTACTGGTAATGGTAATAAGCGTCTTGCCGTCTTACTCATTGAGACCTTGATATATAGCCTGGCCCCCGGCTCTATGTGTCGAGTGCTTGTTCAGTAACAAAGCACTCTGTAGCAACGACTGTATTGAAACATAAAAGCTACTTAACACTTATTCTACCCATAAAATATCCCTCACACTCTCCCTTCTACGCTGAGGACTTTACTGCGTTGGGTGTAAATAACCTTCTCTCACCCCCCAGCACCAGATTGTCTTATTGAATTAAGACACTCATAGTTTGGTTTTGGGAGACAAGGCTTGCCTTGTGACGCAGAACGCAGCGGGGCCACCGTTGTAACAGGACGGCAGGGACGTGCAGAGAATGTTAGAGAGGCAGGAATGTCTAAAAGGGCCTTTTGGTGGAAATATTGAAAATAGCAAACCTCCAAGCTCACAACGCGTCGCAGAACGGCGCGTTGTGAGCTCGGAGGTCGGCTATTTTCAGTACTTTCAAGCTCAGGATAATTTGGACAAGGCAATTCTCTTGAATGCTGCCTTCAGGTATACGTCATGGAAAGGGGGACATTTGCATGTCTTTCGCCATAGTAAAAACTGCAATCGTGGTCTGGAGAGGGCACTTTTTACGGACGGGTAAAAGGGCAGGGGCTCAAGCCTCCTTTGATGTCTATGTGTGCACGTGCCTGCAACACGGTGTCCGGTGTGTCTGTGTGTGTGTGTGTGTGGGGGGGGGACTAGAACCTCAGGGTCACACTCTGCATGGGGCCCTGACAAACACACTGTCAGAACCGCGCCGTGATGTGGGGGAAGCGAGTGGCATGAGGTATGCACGGCGCGCGCGCGTGTGTGTGTGTGTGTGTGCGTGTTGTCAATCGTTTCTGCTCATGCTCATGCACGCACACACACATCTAAAGGCACGCGTGCACGTGACGTCAATAAATGACCGTCCGCCCTGAAAAGAAAACACCACTGGTGCTGTACCTTGCATGAACTCATCATGTACTTTACATTACTTCGGACCTTTTTCCCCAAATTCTTACATTTTGTTTACATTTTGGAGGGGGAAAGAAAAAGAGCCAATTTTACATTGAGATGTCTACAATGTCCAGGTGCCTGTACTCTTCCTGTACCCACCACAGTGCCACCTCTCTCACCATCCTAACATCATCTACAGGAACACGTCAATACCATCACCTTTAAAATGACCTTTTATCCCAGTCCCATGCAGTTCTTTGGCAGGCAATGCTCTGTGGACCTGAGATACAGCGATGACTGACTGAGGTCACGGACACAGTTAGCTGAATCCAAATCAGCAGGGTGTGTGTCTGTGTGTGTGTGTGTGCGTGTGTGTGTGCGTGCGAGTGCGCGTGCCTCTTCCCAGAAAGCAGCCGTGGTATTCCAGGCACGCTTTTCAAAACAGCAGCCCCACAGCTGCCCACCTCTCAGCACGCAAGCAAGCACCTCACCTCGCCCATCGCACGCACACGTGCGCGCACACACACACACACACACAATTGTAACAAGCACAACAGAACGGAGAGACTCGTTAGGGGTAGCGACTCGGATTTCTGTGTTTGTGTGTGTGAGAGAGAGCGTGCATGCGTGCGTTCGTCTGAATGTCTGGAATGATTACTTTCTAACACACCCAGCCACAGTCACACACAGGGGAGCTTGTCTCGGCCCCCAAGAGGGGTAGACCACTCTTTTACCACGTGTATATACCCGGCCTAGTGGTTCTCTCAACCTGTGGGTCGGGACCCCCGACAGGGGTCCCCAGACTCCCCACATTATTTCTTTTTTGGGGGGGGGGGTCCCCACATGACAGTGTAGCGACAATTAATGCCTAAAGAAAAGAGGAGAGAAAAGCCAAAAGAGCATTTCTGCATTCAAAGTATTAGTAACAACCTATGTAAAACTGGTCAAACATTGTCAAAATTATATAAGAGAGAGGAAAGTTGTAGAAATAGCTCACAATGCCTTACAGGCTTGCACTGCTTGTAATTTTCACAACATTTACCTGTGGAACCGAGATTAAACAAAATGTAAATGCATCAACTCCTACAATTCGAAATGCTTAAGGCACTTCATTTCTACACATCCAACTCATTCCCTCAAAGCAAACGTTGCCATCTTCCCCATGGGTGGCAAAGACCGGGCAACCTTGATGATTGTTTTTTTTTCATCTCCCTCAACAGAAGTGAGGATGAAGGCGAAACCGCATGCCTTGAAACACAGCTTTCAAAGAGGGAATCTTTGTGTCTTTGAAGCGGGGCCTCGACGCCACGCTTCAGGGCTACAGGGGTTAAACTGAGACCAAAGACCAGAAAGAGATGAGTCTATAAACCCCTCATTTATGCCCCTTTGTATGCTGGGTCTTGCAAAAAAAAAAAAAAAAAATCACACCCAATGTGAAGTGAGCGGTGGTCGTGCTTGCATAACGTCTTCATCAATTGGTAATTTGTGATGTAATATGGCTACACACACACACACACATATTGCTATGGCAAAACGCTGAGGAAAACACATTGCTATGGCAAAACACTGAGGAAAAGTGGCTACAGATAGGTCTAGGATGTAATTTGTGATGTAATATGGCTACACACACACATACATATTGCTATGGAAAAACGCTGAGGAAAACACATTGCTATGGCAAAACGCTGAGGAAAAGTGGCTACAGACACACGCACAGCCACTCTATGGAGCGGTTTACCATCGCTCAAAAATAAAAAAATAATACAAAAATCTACAAGGGAACCCACGCATTGCATCAAAAAGCGACCCAACAGCACTCACTGTGACCTGCTGGCAGGTCCTGCAACTTTGTTAAGTATGGGTATACAGTATGCTCCAAGCAGCAACACTGTGTGTCCCTACCGGATAAAGGCCATTCACAAAATGCAAGTGGGAGTTGGTGTTCTGTGACGCAGAGTGTGTCAGCCATGGTACCTACCTCTAAAAGACAGCAGCGCTCTCAAGGAGCACAACAAAGCCTCGCAAGGCTTTATATCTGCTTTTGTCACTGTTTATCTGTGGAAGAGAGTCCAACTAAATAATGCCTCAACTCCTACATACCTAGTGTTTGTCAGGTTGGGGGGTCCCCAGTTCAAATATGATTATTTTGGTCACAGCCTGAAAAGGTTGAGAACCACTGTGCTAGAGTATAAATGAACCTGAACTGATTTCTTTCCTGTTTCAGACTGGCTGCATGGGAATGGGAGCGAGTTCTACTTCAGAGACATGGTTTCACTGCTCAGGTTTCCTGGGTCAAAACAAAAGGACACACACTGGAGGAGACAAAAGGTGTTGCCAGGCCTTTGTTACGGCTGACCTTGGTGGTTGAGGATATGAATAATAGCTGAAGTGCTTCAGAAGCAGCTACAGCTAACATTGTTTTTATCTCCAAAGTTCAAGGCTTGGAGACCAAAATCAAATTGAAAAAATAAATAAATAAATAAATACCGATTTATACTCCAATGCCAATTTTAAAAGTACTAAAACTTTTACTCAAGTAAAAGTATCAATACTGCAGCAGAAGTACTCTGTTACAAGTTAAAGTCCAGAATATATTGGCTATTTTCAAATGGCCGAAATGTATTTAGGACTGAAGTGGTCATGTTTTGTAATAATAATCCAAATCTACAAAGTAACTAGTAACTAAAGGTTTCAAATAATTGTAGTGGAGTACAACATTTGCCTCTGAGATGTAGCGGAGTAGAAGTAAAAGTACCTTAGAATTGTACTTAAATACAGTTCATTTAAACACTTCAGCTTAGAGTTGACCAACTGACATTTATTAGAAATAACGTAACCATTTATGCAATGATATTGCATTGAGTTTGGCAGATGGGCTCTGCTCTGATGATACATAGATTTATCTGTGTAACCATAACATAACACAGAATCTGCTATCTCAGACCGCCAGAGCAGAGCATAAGTTACAGATGTACATAAAACATGAACTTCCAATTACATCATAAACTAGAAATACTGTTCCTTCGAAACAGTGTGGGCTCGGTTCCAACCCAACAAATAGGATACTTTAAGGTACTGTAAGGTACAGTACCTTACAGTATTGTACTGTACCTTACTATACTGTACTGCACCTTACTGTACTGTACTGTACTGTACTGTACTGTAACTTACTGTACTTTACTGTACTCTACTGTACTGTACTTTACTGTATTCTACTGTAACTTACTGTACTTTACTGTACTCTACTGTACCTTACTGTACTGTACTCTACTGTACCTTACTGTACTGTACTGTACCTTACTGTACTATACTATACTGTACTCTACTGTACCGTACTGTACCTTACTGTACTGTACTCTACTGTACCTTACTATACTGTACTTTACTGTACTCTACTGTACTTTACTGTACTCCACTGTACCTTACTGTACTTTATTCTACTTTACTGTACTTTATTGTACTTTACTGTACTCTACTGTACCTTACTGTACTGTATTGTACTTTACTGTACCTTACTGTACTGTACTCTACTGTACCTTTCTGTACTGTACCTTTCTGTACCTTACTGTACTTTACTGTACTCTACTGAACCTTACTGTACTTTTACTGTACTCTACTGAACCTTACTGTACTGTACATATTATATGTGTTCTAGATCTACATTTTTGATTCTGTGTTTGGGAACCAGCAACTGTCAAATGGACTCCAACTGTAGTGGAGTATATTGAGTGCATATACTGTAGGCTAACAATCCCAGATCACATATGTCCTCCACTATGTCTATAACCAAGGCGTTCTTCTATGTGGCCACTCCAGACTGAGGAGTGGAGCATGGCTTTTATTGTGTTTGTGGATCTGACTTGGAAATGCATTGGTTTTGATATCTCCCTGACAACCAACAACAACCACTAATATGGCTGACTGTCCCTGCGGGCTCTAGGATATATGGCTATGGGATTTACATCCCATCGCCCGGACTTGATTCTTGATCACAGCTGTGTAATCAGTAGAGTGGAGAGGGACATTTATTTATAGTTTTAACTATAACTATAGTTTTATACATCACACAGCTTAGACATTTGGATCAAATCAGAGAGCAGACCTGTGTGAACGCAATGATATAGATAGCATATCTGAAGTGTGAACACTGCAGCCACAGCGCCTTAACATAAACATGGGTCTATTATCCTTCTCTCCACTCTGGGGACCCATTGGAAATGCATTGGGTGCTTAAAGTTAAACATTTTTATTTTTTTATAATTAAACTACAAAACATTTCAAAAAGAAAAATACACGCACACTTGTCCTCAGTAAGCTGAACACATAAAAATTTGAATGGTGTTGAAAGGTGTAAGCGTTTAGGAGATGAAGCGCGCCAAAGTTTTAGGATACTGACTAGTATAGAAATAAATAATGAAGATAACATACGTGTGCTCGCCTTTAGGCGAGCCCACAATTACATCACATAGAATAACCATCTTACAATCAACATATCATACCACAATCATAGAATAACCATTGTACAATCAACATATCATACCACGATCATGGAATAACCATAGTACAATCAACATGTTATCCTATCACAGAGCATGCATTACACCTGAAGCTAAATGCCACAGGGAGGAGGCCGGGGAGGCGGAGGATTTTTCCAACACACGTCACACAACCTGCTTTGACAGCTGAACATGTAATGAGCAGTGTGCAGAGGCTGCTTATAAGGACTACACTGAGAAATGGGGGCGTGTGTGAAGTAGCTTGTAGCGGATGAGAATGAAGTAAGAACGTGGGCATATGAATTAATTAGCTGTTAGCGAATGAAGAGGGGGGGGGGGGGGGGGGGGGTTCGGGTTATATCTAGACTCTAACTTCCGTGTCCAAATGAACTACGCTGCGCTAGATTACTTGAGTAAATGTACTTGGTTACTTTACACCACTGTGAATGCCCCCCCAGCATATCCAGCCCAGAGGATATGAATAGCAAAGTGTTCAGTTAGAACCAACAGTCCGAAGGTCAGAAGCAAGAACACGGTTATTTTTTTCCCGTCTAGTTCATTTCAGGCGTGTCAGTGGACCATCAGTGGGTGGAATGTGTGCATTCCAGACCACCGGCCTGCGGGTACAAAGAGCTGCACTGAATACCACCGACCAACATCAAATGCTGAATGTGTCTTGCTCCTTCTTCCGACCGAAATCTCTCTCTTTTTTTCTCCTTCTTTTTCTCCTTTTTTGTATCAAAACCTTTTTCTCCTTTTTTATATCAATCACTTGAACCCTACAGTTTCCATATTCTGAGAACTTTAGGCTGCGAGGCGTTGTGAGCTTGTAGATCGGCTATTTTCAGCAAAGAGGTTTGGTGTAGAGGGGAAAAAGGGGAACTAAGTACAAAGTGAAAGGTCAAGTTGATTAAGTAGTGACAGTTCAAGTGGTTAAATATCTGAAAACACAAATTGAAATGAATCCAGAATACACTGATGATTGTGCTGCCAAACAATGAAACTATATGGAATCTATGAAAAGGAAGTGGGGGTCCCTGCTTCCTCTCTCTCTCAACTAAGCGGTCCTTGGCCTGAAAACGTTGAAGATCCCTGAAGTAGAGCAATGACCAAAGACCCCTGACTCCCAGACCCTCTAGTCCAGGGGTCTTCAACGTTTTCAGGCCAAGGACCCCTTAGTTGAGAGAGAGAGATATAGCAGGGACCCCCACAACCCATAGATACCATATAGTTTAATTGTTTGACAGCACAATCATCAGTGTATTTTGGGTTAATGTATATTTGAGTGTCCAGATATTTAACCACTAGAACCGTCAATAATTAATAAACTTGACCTATCACTCTGTACTTGGTCTGCTCTTTTTCCCCTCTACACCAAAGCTCTTTGCCAAAAATAGCCGATATACAAGCTCACAACGCCTCGCAGCGCGAGGCGTTGTGAGCTTGTAGATCTGCTATTTTTGGCTAAAGTTCTCAAAATATGGACGCTAGCGTTCAAGTGGTTAATATAGAAATGGGGAAAAAAAAGCTTCTATCACACAAAGATTTGGAGGACCCCCTGTAGTAACTCTGACTCTCTGAGGACCCCCTAGGGGTCCCGGACCCCCTGTTGAAGACCCCTGCTCTAGTCTATATCCTTGACCAGCCACGATCCCCCCGCCCCCTTTTCCACACCCTGTGTGATGTATTCCGCAGCCACGTGGATTAACAGGCTTGTTCCGACGCCGGCGGACCACTCCCCTGTGTTCTGAGGTTTTAACAAGGCAACACGGAAAGAAAAGCCTGCTCCCTCAAAGCCAGCTGCTTTTGTTTGCTTCTAGGCCTATATATTGTCATTGTCGGGTGGAAACCTTGTATGTCCAAAACGTTCGTTTTGTATTCATGATTTAAAAGAAAATAGTATTCATCATTTAAAAGAAAATAGATAAGATCTACAAGCACACAACGCCTCGTGATGCGAGGTGTTGTGTGCTTGTCGGCTGTTTTCACTACTCTTGTGCGACGGTCTTGTATGATGAAGCAGGGCTTTGCTTAACGAAAAGAACATACAAATTTGAAACTTGGAGATACAAGATTTCTGCCCGACAGTGACGATATTCTGACAGCGAGTGGGTTTGTGTGTATCCTAATGCTGCACGTATGCTTGCGTGCGTGCATGCATGCGCGCGCGTGTGTGTTTGTGTGTATGTGAATTTGTGTTTACATGCAACGTTTGCATCCGCATCCATGCATGTATGCGTGCCTCTGTGGGCGTGCACGCACTTCTGTGCTTGCATGCATCTGTGCTTGTGCATGCATGCATGCAAGCAGGCCATGCGCGTATGCCGTGCATGCGTGTGTACACACGTGTCCGTGCGTTCACACACGGTGCAGATGTTTCTCATCAAGCTCATAGTGTGTACGCACGACCCATGGGCACCAATTAAACACTTTTTTTTACGGTCATAATTAAGAGAGCTTGGAAACGATAGAGAGAGAGAGAGAGAGAGAGAGAGAGAGAGAGAGAGAGAGACCCAAAAGCAGAGCAAACTAGAATGCTATTTGGCCCTAAACAGAGAATACACTATGGCAGAATACCTGAGCAAGGTGACCGACCCAAATCAAAGAAAAAATCTTGACTAGGTACAGACTCAGTGAGCACAGTCTTGCAATCGAGAAAGGACGTCATAGACATACATGGCTCCCTAGAGAAAACAGACTTTGCACCAACTGCACACAAAATGAAGTGGAAACTGAGCTACACTTCTTAACCACCTGTCCACTGTACCAAGACATCAGAGACACATACTTCCCACAGATCATAACCATCCAAGGAGAATTTGAAAACATAACCAATGATGAAAAACTCCCATACCTGCTGGGTGAAGTAAAACAATGTGCAAACACAGCAGCAAGATTTGTGAGCTGCTGCGATAGGAGAAGGATATCAAATGGAATCCAACCACCTTCAAAAAAAAAAGAAAAAAAAAAACATTGTATATATCCCTGCTTTGCCTACACGTAACCTTGATGCATGAAAACGGTTACACTCTTTTCACGTACATATTTTGTTCCGATTGTATTGTATTGTACACTTCTGCTTTGGCAATGTAAACGTATGTTTTCTCATGCCAATAAAGCCCTTTGAATTGAAAAAATTGAGAGAGAGAGAGAGACACACACACACACACACACACACACACACACACACACACACACTGAAGCAATATAAACCATATGATCTCTCTCTCGCCACAGACTTCCAAAATCCTCTCCTAGCGGGAAGCGTGTGACTGACGCAAGTCGTTATACATTAACCACTTAAACCCTACTTTTCGTCGTGCGTCAAACAGTGAAAACTGTCAGAAGCAGAATCGAACCCCACGAGGAATGCCAGAGAGAGAGAGAGAGAGGCCCTCCAGCCGGGGCCAGTTCCATTGCCACAGACCTGCAATGCAACAGGAAAGTCAAGTACATTTTCATCATAGTGCCGAGGCCAAATCACAACGTGTTGTCGAGTTATCGCAAGACACTTTGTGGCGCTTTTTGTCAAAGAACTGGTTCTGGTTCTTTCTCCCGCCTATGGGATGAACCATGAGGTGAGCTTTTCCACGAGAACAGAGTTGGTTCCGAACCGTTTTTGGTTGGTTCCTCTGGTTCAATCTGGTGGAAACGCAAGCCGGCACCAAGGTTCCAAGAAAGCTGAACGGCACTGGTTCTTGAACCAAGGTTCTTTTGGTGGAAAAGGCCCCTTTGTGATAACCTTTAGCGTCTGCTAAATGCCTGAATTGTAGGGCATTCACCAAATATTTGAATATTCGTATATCAAAGTCACCATTCGACGTTGTTCAACAAAGTCGAATATTTGCGTTGTGAGCATGTAGATCTGCTATTTTCACAACGTTCGCCTCTTGCTTCCTTAATATTTGACAGTTTGGCCGGTTTGGCCAGTCCTGTAGAATATTCGACTATTCGAATACTTTGAGGTCGAATAATTTGAATACTAAAAATCACTATTCGTGAATGCCCTATACTAAATTGTAAATTGTATAGCAGTACTTGGGTGTGAGATTGCCTTGGCTGTTTTTTTTTTTGCCGAATGTTGACCCATTTTTGCCAGATGATGTCCCACCCCAGAATCAGGGCGCTATAGGGCTGGTGGTGTGGTTGAAATGTGATGGTTGGTCACTGTGCGTCACAAAAAGCCTGTCTGGAAGTCACATCATCATTATCATCATTATTATCTGACTCAACGGGACTCTCTGTCTCTCTGTGTGTGTGTGTGTGTGTGTGTGTGTGTGTGTGTGTGTGTGTGTGTGTGTGTGTGTGTGTGTGTGTGTGTGTGTGTGTGTGTGTGTGCGCGCGTGCGCGTGTGCGTGTGCGTGTGCGTGCGTGTGCGTGTGTGTGTGTGTGTGCGTGTGCGTGTGCGTGTGCGTGTGAGCTCTGTCAGGTGGAAACCTCATATGTCCAAAACGGTTGCTTTTCAGGAGACAGCAAATGTAGCTGATTGACAAGCTTGAAACGCGCCGAACATGCAGATCTGCAACTTTTGAGGCTTTTGTGTGACGCTGTAATACAGGGGTCTTCAACAGGGGGTCAGGGACCCCTAGGGGGTCCTCAGAGTTATTACAGGGGGTCCTCCAGATTTCTGTGTGATAGAAACTTTTTTTTCTCCTGTTTTATATTAACCACTTGAACCCTAGTGTCCAAATTTAGTGTCCAACTTTAGCCGAAAATAGCAGATCTGCAAGCTCACAACGCCTCGCAGCTGCGGGGGATCGGTGGGGGAGAAAAGAGCAGACTAAGTAGAGAGTGAAAGGTCAAGTTTATTAAGCATTGACGGTTCAAGTGGTTAAATATCTGGAAACACACATTAACATGAATCCAACATACACTGATGATCATGCTGTCAAACAATGACACTATATGGAAACTATGAAACATCTCTCTCTCTCAACTAAGGGGTCCTTGGCCTGAAAACGTTGAAGACTCCTGCTGTAATATGATGTAGTAGTGCGTTGATTCTCAAAAAAACCCACAAAATGTTAAAATATGGAGAAAGGAGGTTTCTGCCCGACAGCAACGATATGAGGGACTGTGTGTGTGTGTGTGTGTGTGTGTGTGTGTGTGTGTGTGTGTGTGTGTGTGTGTGTGCGCGCATATGTGCGTGTTTCTCTGTATGTCTATGTGGGGAGCATGTGTGCCTGTGATTTTCTGTTCGCATCAGCCGTTTTTTTTTGTCCGTGCACGGGGTGTGTGCGTGTGTGTGTGTGCCAGACTGTGTACAGCACATCTGCGTGTGCGTGTCATCCAGAGTGTGCGTGCGTGTGTGTGTGTGTGTGTGTGTGTGCGTGCGTGCGTGCGTGCGTGCGTGCGTGTGCTCTCTTCCCGTCAGACACCCAGGTAGAGTTCCACGGAGGAGAGCGAGAGGGAAGCGTTGCATAATTCGATCCGTCCGGATCAGTTCTGCCCAGCGTCTCTGTGTTCAGAGTACAACAGCATATGGAGAGCTGGGACCGGGCAGGAAAACCTTGTGTCTCCAAGTTTCTAATGTCGCACAAAACTAGTGAAAATAGCCGATCTACAAGCTCACAATGCCTTGCATCGCGAGGCATTGTGTGCTTATCGTGTGGAAAGTATAGCCGATCGATAAGTTGTGAGCTTGTCGATCGGCTATTTTCAGCGGAAACCTTCCCCACAATACGGATGCTGAGGTTCACGTGGTTGCAAGAGCTTTTTCACTAAGGGGGGCTCTGCGCATGCGGGTTAGGGAGAGGTAGGAATCATACGTATTCGGCTGTACACACGGAGACGCGACAGCGACGTTCGTCTTCGGGCACCCAAAACGCTGTCTCCGTGTGGCAGAAAGGTCTAAGCGATTAAGAACCAGCACAAAAACACAGAAATTTGTGTTTTTGTGCTGGTTCTTAACGCCTCGCGCTGCGAGGCGCTGTGAGCTTATAGATCTGCTATTTTATGGCAAAGAGCTTTGGTGTAGAGGGAAAAGAAGAGCAGACTAGTAGGTATTGACAGTTCGAGTGGTTAAATGTATGAAAATACACATTAATCCAGCCTACACAGATGATAGTGCTGTCAAGTCTAAATTGTATAAGAAATAATCCATGTACATTTTCAATCTGCAACTATACGACATGTATGTCTCTCTCAACTAAGGGGTCCTTGGCCTGAAAATGTTGAAGACCCTTGCCTTAAAAGAAACTGTTTTGGACATAGCAGGTTTCCAGCCTGCCAGTGGCTGCATGGGGCTGTAGTGGATGTATATATGGGAGTTATTGGACCTTGGCCCTGGCCGCGCTCCAACACTGAACAAAGACCTGAGCCCAGCCAGCCAGCGCCTCAGAAAACTAGGTCAAATGCAAGGGGCTGGAGACTTAGCTAATACCATTATTCTTTCTTTGTTTTTTATGGCAAATTTGTACAACCTTGTTTACTTTGAGCGCGCGCGCATGTGTGTCTGTCATTGCATGTGTGTGTGTGTGTGTGTATGCGCGAGCATGCGAGAGAGAGAGAGAAAGAGAGAGAGAGAGAGAGAGTGTGCATTCAAGTATTGGACTTCCTCCAAACAGACATGGCCTGACGTCCCCCAGTGACCTTTGGTGCAAAAAAGAAAACAAAAGTAAACATAAAAAATTAAAAATAAAGACATTAATCCACAAATGCTTGTTTAAACGGTCGTGTTTTTAAGTGGTTCTTCAAATTGTCCACTGAGGCTACAGCCCTCAAGACCTGTGGAAGGACATTCCATACAAAATTTTTTTGGACGCGGAGGAACTTCAGTTTTCAGCTTCACCCAGCTGAGTGCTGCTCACAGAGGATCGCTGAGCAGCTAGGGGTTAAAGGGGAAATTCAGACCAAAACATATCCCCCCCTAACACATACAGTGCCATTTAACAATACCTTCGTACACCCAAAAAAATAATCTCTCAGTTGAACACATTTTAAATGTGTGAAACTTTTCCACCCATTTTATATGAGTAAATTTATATATGGGATATATGTAGTCCCAAGTCAAATCTACATTCAATGCAATGCATGTTGTTCAATTAGTCCAACTCATTTTCATTAACTTAAGCCAAGTTAATTATATGAACTTAATTAATTTACGTTTGTCCAACTCAAACAAATGTTAACGTAAATGTGTTGGTTCAACTCATTTTTATGGAATTAAGCTAAGATAAATAAAATACTTTTACATTTACATAAGAAGAGTTCGGTTTCAGGTTTTCTTCTGGATGATTTGTTTCAAGTTTTACAATATCAACATACAGATGCATAATGGATATATGCAATAGCAGTGATTATTGAATAATCAGAACATTTAAGAGAAAACCAACGCAATAACCTCAAAGTTACCATGAGTTCTTCTCTTTTAGCCTAGCATGGGGAGGGAGCTCAAGCTTAAACTAGCAGCCTAGCAGTTAGGGTTAGGGTTAAGGCTCAAATACTGACAAATCAAATTCTGACATATGACAGTCATCTTGCCAAGGCAGACACATTGATATGATACATTTAGCATTTTTAGCTCCCGAAAGCTTAAACATTTCCCTGAAAACCTAGAAAAATGCTGTTCCCAGCATGCTTTGCATAACATGTGACCAACTTATTTGACCAATCAAGGGAAAGGGCTGGAGTCACTTCTCAGATCTGTAAAATGTACTTAATAAAATTGAGTTGGATTCAAACAATATTCTCAGAATGATTTCAGCCTTAAAAACTACTCAATAAAATTGGTGAGAGGCGTGGTTTATGGGACTCTGGGAGTTTTCATTGGAACTCATTTTCAATGTGTTTTTAAATTCCATTACTAAGATTTGAGTTACATGAATGTAATATAAATGAATAATGTTAAATGAATAGATTTTGTATAAGCACTATTAATTACATTTGAGTTGGAACAATTTAATAAAAATGCATATATTGTAAATGTATATATTTAAGGTAAGCACGATTAATATTTGTTCAGTTACATCAATTCAATACATTTGCATATATTATAATTAAATACATTTAAATAAAGCCAACATAATGTAAATGTATCACATCTGGCACTATTAATAATATTTGAGTTATATCAATTAAATGTATATGCTTATGCCTTGAAGTGAAGTAATTAAATAAAGCAAACATAATTTATATGTGTCACATTTATAGGGGGGTTGAATCAGTTTTTTGGGTGTACTCTCATATGCCCCTGGTCTCCATAGACTTCCATGTAATTCATAGTGCACGGATCATGCACACCCATGCCTATAATGCACCGCATGTGTCCACATTGCTCACAGCTTTCAAACAAAAAAATCCGAATGGAAATCCGTTCAGGCATTCATGAGATAGCAGCCATTATGTTTTCCTAAAATGTAAACAAAGATGGCTGCCATGTTTGATAGATGGGTTTGCTATGGGGGTTAAACATGCAATTTCGCGATTGCTATCATGCCTACTAAATTTTTTGGGGTCAAAAATTTTTTTTTTTTTTTTTTCTCTTTTTTTTTTCAAAAACGGGAAATTCTCTGGATTATCGGGCCTGGCAGGGAAAGACATTGAAATAATCTCGGGATTATCGGGCCTGGCATGCAATGAGCTATATGTGCCTTTGTTCATACATGTTCCTACCTGGTTTGGTGGATTTCTCTCATTGTTGATCCTCATCCGAGTTTTGACGACCACTCCTCACAGCTAAAATGGGTCTGGTAGGACTCTGAAAATTGCTAATTTCGGGCGCTCCCAAAGTGAAAATGTCTTATTGCGGGTGCTCCTAAGTAACTCTTTTCTCTATATTTATAGTTCCCTGAGACCACCTGAAGTGTTGTTATTCCACCACATATTGACCCGGATGAGAAACGGGCTGTAAACAATGACACTGTTTCCAAAGCAAGATTCTAGCGTATCGCGAGACTTCCGGTTACAACACTTCTAGCGTAACATCTGTAGCGTAAAGAAGGTTTTGTCCTGGAGTTATTACAGCCATACACAACGCGGCATAGTGGTATAAAAAATAAAAAATAAATAGCAGCTAAAGAATATAATCTAGTTAGTCTGTTGATCACTTGAATCCAGTAGTATGGATGACAAGATAACGTACGCTTATAGCGTAGTAAGCTTCTAGAATAGCAACTATGTGTAGGCTTTGTATGAACAAAGGCACATTTAGTGGGGATATGTTTTGGTCTGAATTTTCCCTGTAAGTGTCCATGAGGGACATTTCAACACTTAAGCCCAGTTAAGCTTGTGGAGCTGCTATCTTCACTATTATTTTATTAGAATTTCTGAAATGGTTTTGGAAAGTGTCTAAATATTTTTAATACAGCATGCTTTGAAATGAAAAAGAAAATATACTTTTACTATATTTTTAAAAGCTACTTTAACTAGAAACTAATATGACTGAGCCTCGCACCGCGAGGCGTTGTGCGCTTGTAGATCTGCTGTTTTCACTACTTTTGTGCCATGGCCTTGTATGATGAAGCAGGGCTTTACTTTGCGAAAGAACGTACAAATTTAAAACTTGGAGCTAGATAGATAGATAGATACCTTTATTATCCCACGGGGGAAATTCAGTTGCCCAGGGGCAGCACAGCAGTTAAGGTTACAAGTTACAGAGAAGTAAGAAAAAGAAAAAGAGTACTGTAGTATAAAGTCCAAAGAGCAAGCAAGGTTTCCACCCGACAATGACGCTACAAGGTTTCCACCCGACAATGACGATATATCATGTCTAGGACCATTCACTGACCACGCACGTGCGCGCACGCACGCACACGCACACGCACACGCACACAATCTCACCCCCGAGTCTCTTTTCTGGCTGTCTAGCTGTCTGTCGGTCTGTCTCTCTCCTTGACAGAGTCAGTGTTGCTGTTTATACACATGGGCCGCTAAGGTTCAAAAGTGCAAGATCTTCCAGTGGGATAAGCAAGTGTGCAAGTACATTAAATTGCTGAAACATGGAATCCTGCACTAAGGAAAATTAATGATGTCAGGGATCTGCTGTTAAGGGTGCACGGTGGCGCTGTCGCCTCACAGCTAGAAGATCCTGGGTTCGATTCCTGCCGGGGACGCTGTGGGCACTGGGGGCGTGTTTTCTCCTCCACCCACACCCTAGGTGGGGTTGGCAAAGGGGCCTTTCTGTGTGGAGTTTGCATGTTCTCCCCGTGTCTCCTAGGGTAGATACCCTCACAAAAACATGCAGCAGTCTTGGTTTCTATACCGCCTCCCCCTGGCCAGTAGGGGCTACCTTAGCGTGGCAGAGGGAGAGCAGAAACCCGGTTAGGCAATTGGCACTGGGTGAAAAAATGGATTACAAAATAGTGGGATAAAAATTCTAAAAAAAATAAAATAAAGGGGTCTGCTCTTGAAATCTAAATGTAGTTAGTATCAGAGGGGTTATTGTGGGTAGAAAGACCAGAAATACCAGTTAAATGTTTTTCCAAAGATAAGCACACCCAAAATACAGGGAGGAGTTACACACTAGACATACAAGCGTCATTGTATCAGATTCTTTTTGGTTGATTTGTTGTTGATTTCACTGTTTGTTTCTTTTGATGTTGGTCTCCAGTTGCCAGCTGCCAGTTCCCACCTGATGTTATGAGGGAGTCCCCACTGCTCCAAACCGTATTGAATAACTGCTAGCTTGCATAGCGTCTTGAGGCTAGGACTGAGGTCTAATATGTACAGGTCTTTAGAAGTGCCATTTCCTCCAAAGACGATGATACGATCTCCCATCATGCAACAGCACATCCGATACATCCCTGAACACGGCCCTTGGGCTCAAACTTCTTCCAGGTGAAGGTCTGTGGATTTAATTGCCACAGATCATAGAAATTCCGGTTTTTGAGGTCCCTTCCACCAAATATGTACAGGTCTCCTTTGTAGGCAAAGGCTGAATGACCATAGCGTCCTTCTGGACAAAGCTGTGCAGAAGGCGGCCTCAGCCAGCAGTCGGTCTCTGTGTCAAACACTCCGATGTTGTTGTAGCACTTATGCACCCAGCCTACATTAAAGTGGTAGTAGCACTGATGGTGCCAGCCTCCAAATACAATCATCTTTGTCCCAATGACGGTGGCAGTGTGTTGTGATGAAGCAGGAGGTGGAAAATCTGAGGTGGGCAACCTGATTTTAATTAAAGACCAGACCATAGCGGCGGTGTCCAACTTGTAGATGTTATTGGTGTGGTCTCCCTTCAGACTCCTCCCCTGGGTGACTCCTCCATAAATATACATGACCTTCCCCAAGACGGAGGCTGAGTGGCCGTACCTCCCCTCTGGGACAGTTCCAGATATCTTTGGCTTGGACCATCTGTGCGCTTTGACATCAAATGCATAAAGCATGTTGCAGTACGTTTGCCCTCCCCAGATGTAGATCGTATCCTCTATCAACACAGCTGTGCGGCCCACGCGCAAGGAGGGAACCTCACGGAGACTTGCTCTTACAGTTGCCAGCCGTGGTAACTTCCTCCAGCACAAAGACACTGTGTTGAAGATGAACACATCAATCTGAGGATCACTGTCCCTTCCAAAGGAGTACAGCTCGTTTCCTACGACAACAGCAGTGTGATGACGGTCTTTATTTGGTACTTCATTGAGATGAACGGTCCAATGCATCATTTAACACACCATCAGCAACAAAGATTAAAATGGACTGCTCGAGTCTAGTCCCGTAAAAGATTGCAGTTCTGCTGTGTGTGTGACCACTTAATCCGGTACAGCAGCACAAACGTCATGAAAGTTTGTCCAAATCCATGAAGCCGATGCTCTTTGTTCTTCCATATATGGTAAAGTTGATCACCATAGCAACCATATAACTGTTGATTCACACACACACACACACACACACACACACACACACACACACACACACAGATTGGTGTAATTTATAGACAAATATGGGGTCAAACAACTCTGACAAGATTTCTCAGATGTAATAAAATCAAGACGAGTCGCGATTCGGTCATTACTCAATCGTTAAGTGTGAGATAATGGTCCGACTCGATTTTTACCCTGACTTGAGACCCCGATTCTGTTACGAGAATATCAAACTGGTTTGATATTTTCGCAAATCGGGGCTGAGTCTGAATGAGTATAACGACGTAACAACCAAAACAGAACGCTAGTGAGCCAAAAGCCATTCATTCCCCAAGACGCTGAGCTGCCAGCCTGGTCGCCACTGGTAGCTGTTGTTGCAGCTAGGACAGCCCTTATTCCAAACATTCGAAGTTGATAATAAGTTGATAGGATCAATCTGCGCCGGCTAAACTATGGAGAGGACTCAGAGGAGAGGAAAGAACAAGAGAGGGCTGAGGGCGGAGCTCGGTGTGTGTGCATGTGATGGAAAAAGTGCTCACATGTTTTACTCAAATAAAAGTATCAATACTGCGTTGCGACTTGTTGTGAGCTTGTAGATCGACTATTTTCGTTGTAATAATATTATAATTTATACCTGCAAAGTAACTAGTTACTAAAGTTTTCACATAATTGTAGTGGAGTAAAAGTAGGCTACAATATTATCCTCAGATGTAGTGGAGTAGAAGTAAAAGTACTGAAAACTGGAAATACTCCTACAAATACCTAAATTGTACTTAAGTAAATGTACTTATGTTACACCACTGTGTGTGTGTGTGTGTGTGTGTGTGTGTGTGTGTGTGTGTGTGTGTGTGTGTGTGTGTGTGTGTGTGTGTGTGTGTGTGTGTGTGTGTGTGTGTGTGTGCGCGCGTTAGAGCTGGGATACCCGACCGAAATCCGACGGGACCCGACAAGCCCGACGGGATCGGGCTCGGGTCGGACGCATTTTCACAATTAATTGTCGGACGTCGATTCGGGTCGGACATAATTTTGATTCATAGAAAATAAAGTGTAAAACGATACAACTATCGTCTCTGTGTGTGCTATTTCCTTGTCTTTCTGGTGCACTGCACGTGGCTACGCTCAGTGCGTTGTCTTGACAACCATGCACACATGTTCATGGGGAAAAGGAAGTGGGAGACGGAGTGTCATATGTGACAGAGAACAAACAAACAAACAAACAGATACACTAGAAGAAAAAGCGAATGAGTGAGAGATAATGTTGCCGCCAGCCGAGATAAAAGTTAACTTGTCTACGGTAAAGTTTAAAGCAATTGAAAACGAAAGAGGGAAATCAGCGCCGCGGTATGGACGCATTTCAACGTAGTTGTCAACGCAGGCATAATTAAAAAGTCCGATGTTGAATGTAGCCTTAGCCTAAAACCCATAAACCATAATGGTTGGATTAATAATAGTTTTTGATTAAGAAAGACGGCCAACTGGCCGTGGACTGGCCGTTTGTGGACGCTGGATATTAAAAGCAGATGTCAGATTCGTCTATGCTGGTAAGACTGAATACATTTTGATATTGATTATGTGGAAAAGGTTTGTGTGTGAATACTTTATTAACAGTTTGTAAAAGAGGATTTTAAGTGTGTGACTGCAGCGAGTCACTGACTGCAGTCAGACAAGAGTCACCAGACGCGCAGTGCACTTTATAGCCTATTATTTAATAATCTAACGTAGCCTACTTGTGTAATTATTTAAAACACTTTCACAAGCCACAATGTGGCTTAATATTATTAAGGGTAACAAACAGGCACGCTGCATGCACTCACTGCACATTATAACACGTTTGCTAGTGAGTGTAAATCAGTGGCTTCCTCAAAGAAAAAGAAACGAGGCGAAAAAGCGTTAAAAACATAAGGTTCGGGCCTCGGCTCGGGTCGGACGCTTTTTCATGATTAATGCTCGGACGTCGACTCGGGTCGGACAGAAAACTGTCGGACACAGGTTCGGGTCGGACAGAAAAAATGGGCCCGATCCCAGCTCTAGCGCGCGTGCGTGCGTGCGTGCGTGTTGTTGGAGCTAGTCAGAGGATAGGAACACATGGCTAGTATAGCTATTTCAGCAAATAAAAGGAAATCATGAACCAGTCTTTACAAAATCTTTAGAGGCATCTCACATCTAACAACTGAAATCTTTTAAAAATCTTCATTAAAGGAGTAGTTCACCCTCAAAATGACTTTTTTTTTATTGATTACTCACACCATGGAGACTTGAGTTCAATAATATTTTTTTGTATCTGTAGCATTCCTAAGACAACATTTTGGATATAGTAATTTTACCCCCATTGATTCCGTATGGGGACCCGAATGCATTTGGGTCCCCATCCAGAATCGTACATTTATTGTAATCAAATTATTATCGTAGGAATGCGTCAAACAACTAAAAGTAATATATTATTGAACTCAAGTCTCCATGGTGTGAGTAATCAATAGAAAATAAGTCATTTTGAGGGTGAACTTCTCGTTTAAGTCTTTGGAACTTCTTTTTCAAATCTTATAGTGTGAGAGTGTCCAAATCTTTCCAAAAATCTTTTCAGAGTTGCTAAATGTAAGAGGGCCTTTAGGTGACTGATGTCACAGACTGGCTACATCAGTGGTGCCTAAAAGGTAGATTGTGACCTACCAGTAGATCACAAAGGCTGATGTTTGCCATCTTCTGTCAATATCGGTATCGGCAAATAAAGCCGACATTAACCGATAGCAGTAGCCGATATGTATTGCTGATAAGCATACATTTTCAGCTATTTCTAATTATTTATTTTTTCATGTACTTTTATTCAGCCTGAGTGATTAAACCCGTTTACCCTCGGAAGTTAAATGCACCCTGCGATGGCCCTAAGGGCCCTCCAGCTGTGGTTGCCACCACGCCCCCGCCCCCTGCAGGGCTCCGATGATCACTGCCAATCAATGCTGTGTGCAAATCCATTTCGGCCTGAACACAAAAAGTGTGTCGCTTTAGATTTGAACCACTTTAACCATTATTTTATGCTTTAGCTATTGAAAAATAGCAGATATACAAGCTTGCAGCGCGGCACTCGCTTGAACATTAATGTGCAAGTCTTTTGTTTTTGACCCGATCCTATCCACGAGTTTCCAACGCCCCATAGTGCATTGCGCAGACGCTGTACCGAGCTTCCGGCGCTGCAGCCGAGTGTGATTTACAAGCTCACAACAGGCTGCATCTGCGACGCGGCGTGAGCTTGTATGTCTGCTGTTAAACCGGAAGTGTGGTGCAAACTGGTCCAAATAATCTCCAGTAAACTCCCGCGGAAACAGGTGGATAAATGTCTTCTAAATCCTTCTTCTAAATCAGTGGTTCTCAAACTTTTTCAGGTCAAGGACCCCCAGAATTCCATGTATTTGGCTGCAGACCCCCCATCTCAAAATATGTTGTTCCAGGGAACACCCAGAAGCAAATATTTGAGTTACAAATGTTCGCTTAAAAAAAGATATATTCAAAGACCTTTTTCAAAAATAGCAGATCTACAAGCTCGCAGCATGGCACTCGGTGCCGTGCTGAGAGCTTGTATATCTGCTATTTTTCAATAGTTAAAGCATTAACACACGCAGTTAACATGTCCTCCTCCCACACTCCCCCCCCCCCCCCCCCCCCCACAAATATGGGCCATGCCTTTGCCATCTAGCCAGTGATATATATCGATGACATCAGGGATCTTCATATATGGGCATAAAAGGGATACCCACATATGGACTTTTATATATGTGATGTCACAGAGACATTGATGAGGTGATGTCACGTGACATCACTTCCTGTACAGACACACTTCCTGTACAGACAGGCTAAGACATTTTGGTATACTGCAACCTTCGGTCGCCAAAAATCTGATATTTTGTCATATTTTTGAAAGAAAAAAAAAACAGCTTTATAAATACATTATTTAACCAATGAAAAGTGTGGATCTACAGGTTCTGTTTTTACCTTTCTAGAAAGATACTGTAACAGTTTTGGAGTCACGAGATAAACTGTAGTGTTTTTTAAGTGGTTCTTCAAAATGTCCACTGAGGCTACAGCCCTCAAGACCAGTGGAAGGACATTCCATACCTGTGTTTTTTTTACAATTTTTTTGGCCCGCGGGGGAACTTAAGTTTTCGACTTCACCCAGCTGAGTGCTGCTCACAGACGAGCGCTGAGTGTCCATGAGGGACATTTCAACACTTAAGCCCTAGTTAAGCTTGTAGAGCTGCCATCTTCACTATTATTGTATTAGAATTTCTGAAAAGGTTTTGGAAAGTGTCTAAATATTTTTTAATACAGCATGATTTGATATTAAAGCTACTTTCATTTGTAGTTGAGTAATGTTTCACACGTGTGCTTGAGCATCTGTACTTTGACTCAAACTCGGGTAGAGTACTTTGGTCCACCAGTGCTGACCACGCACCCACACAATGATCTCAGGGATCTGCCCTTCAGGGGGCATGAGGACGCAGTTGGCACGTTTCCTCCTCCGCGTATTGAGCGCCCACACCCTAGGTGGGGTTGGCGAAAGGGCCTTTCTGTGTGGAGTTTGCATGTTCATCCCCGTGTCTCCTAGGGTAGATAGTATACCCTCACAAAAACATGCAATAATCCTGGTTCCTTTACCGCCTCCCCCTGGCCAGTAGGGGCTACCATAGCGTGGCAGAGGGAGAGCAGCAACCAGGATTACAGGTTAGGCAATTGGCACTGGGTGAAAACAATGGGTTACAAAAAATGGGATACAAATTATAACAAAAATAAAAGAAATCTGCTCTTGAAAACTAAATATAGTTAGCACCAGAGGGGTTATTGTGGGTAGTAAGACCACAAATACCTGTTCAATGTTTTTCCAAAGACAAGCACACCCAAAAGACAGGGAGGAGCTACGCACTAGACATACACGCGTCATTGTATCAGATTCTTTTTGGCTGATTTGTCGTTGACTTCACTGTTTGTTTCTTTTGCTTTTGGCATGGCTGCCAGTTCCCACCTGATGTTATGAGGGAGTCCCCACTGCTCCAAACCGTACTGAATAACCGCTAGCTTGCACAACGTCTTGAGGCTAGGACTGAGGTCTAATATGTACAGGTCTTTAGAAATGCCATTTCCTCCAAAGACGATGATACGATCTGCCATCATGCAACAGCACATCCGATACATCCCTGAACACGGGCCTTGCCCCTTGGGCTCAATCTTCTTACAGGTGAAGGTCTGTGGATTTAATTGCCACAGATCATAGAAATTCCGGTGGTCCATGGTCCATTCATCATTCATACAATTCCGTTTGTCAAGTTTCAGTCCAGCAAATATGTACAGATCTCCTTTGTAGGCAAAGGCTGAATGACCGTAGCGTCCTTCTGGACCAAGCTGTGCAGAACCTGCAGAAGGCGCCCTCAGCCAGCAGTCGGTCTCTGTGTCAAACACTCCGATGTTGTTGTAGCAATTATGCACCCAGCCTCCAAATACAATCATCTTTGTCCCAATGATGGTGGCATCACCTACTAATGAATTAGTAGGTTGAGCAGACATGAACCAGGTGTCAATTAAAGACCAGACCATAGTGGTGGTGTCCAACTTGTAGATGATATTGGGGTGTCCAGTCTGGGTGTCTCCTCCATGAATATACATGACCTTCCCCAAGACACATGCTGAGTGGCCGAACCTCCTTGGAAACGTCGTTCCAGATACCCTCGGCGTGGACCATCTGTGCGTCTTGACATTAAATACATAAAGCATGTTGCAGTACGAAAGCCCTCCCCAGATGTAGATCATCTCTTCTATCAACACAGCTGTGTGGCCTCTGTTCATGTGCAAGGAGGGATCCTCATAGAGACCTACTCTTCCAGTTGGAAACGCTCGTAACTTCCTCCAGCATAAAGACACTGTGTTGAAGACAAACACATGAATCTGAGGCTCACGGTCCATTCCAAATGAGTACAGCTTGTTTCCCACGACGACAGCAGCCTGATGACGGTCTTTATTTGGTGCTTCTTTGACATGAACGGTCCAATACATCATTTCACACACCAGCAGCAACGTGGATTAAAGTGATTAATTAAGTCTTGCTCCGTAAAAGACTGCGGTTATGCTGTGTGTGACCACTTATACAAGTACAGCAGCACAAACGTGATGAAAGTTTGTTGAATCCATGAAGCCGATGCTCTTTGTTCTTCCATATATGGTAAGGTGATCCCCAGCAACCATAGGACTGCTGATTTGACGACTTCTCACAGGGCATCACACACACACACACACACACACACACACACACACACACACACACACACACACACACACACACACACACACACACACACACACACACACACATTTAATATTTAAAAGTTGGTCATACTGTGCGTCATTGATACATCTTAGGTGACTGATGTCACAGACTAAAAGGTAGTTTGTGCCTAACAGTAGATCACAAATGCCCATGTTTGCCATTTTCGGTCAGTATCGGTACCGAGCCGTGCATGCGTGCATGATCAGTCGGACAGATTCACTTCTAGACAGTGAGCCTTTGAGGAGCTTATAAATCTGATATTTTTGGAAGCGAAAAATAGAGTATTGAAAGAGAAAGTGGTTAAGTACACTGTATATCTGTGGGCTTTAAAAAAATGCATTATTTGTGACCAAATAATAACTACATTGGATCCACAGGTTCTCCATAGAGTGGCTGTGCGTGTGTCTGTAGCCACTTTTCCTCAGCGTTTTGCCATAAACGCTGAGGAACGCTGAGCGTTTTGCCATAGCAGTGTGTGTGTGTGTAGCCTGTATTACATTGGGCTGTCACAAATATTACATAATCGTCTAATCGCAATTATTTTACATAATCACGATTATTTTTCATAATCGTCATAATCGTGAATGTTGAAAATGTTTCATATACATATTCTTTTAAAGTAAAAAATAGTGGAAATAGCAGATCTACAAGCTCACAACGCGTCGCATCGCGACGCGTTGTGAGCCTGTAGATCGGCTATTTCCACTATCAATGTAATTTTTTAAGTAGAAAGTTGTCGAATATGTCCATAATTTCTTTGTATATTTAGGTTATGTGTCATATCTGCCATGTGCAACTTCAAAGCCTAAAAGCCAAACAGAAATGTAATTATCAACGACAAAAACACAATTAAATCGTTAATCGCAATTATTTGAGTGACAATTAATCGTCATGTAAAATGTCATATCGTGACAGCCCTATATTACATCACCAATTACATCCTAGACCTATATCCTAGTCTTTTTCCTCAGCGTTTTGCCATAGCAATGTGTGTGCGTATAGCCTGTATTACATCACCAATTACCAATTGAAGACGTTATGCAAGCACGACCACCGCTCACTTCACATTGTGTGTGATTTTTACCTTTCTAGAAAGGTACTGTAACAGTTTTGGAGTCGTGAGATTTCCACCCTGGACAAAAACAACATGTGTGAACAGTATACTGTATGTATATAGGTCTGAGCAAAGTGTATGACGGGAGGTTTAAATGTCCCAATGACATACATCAACCCGCATTTCATTTTACACTTCTGGTGGTCCGAAACCATGACCTCGCGGACATGTTTGTGTGTTTGTCTGCGTTTGAGCGTGTGTGTGTGTGTGTGTGTGTGTGTGTGTGCGTGTGCGTGTGTGTGTAGGGCTATGTACTGTAGTGCTTAAGGAAGTTGTCTTTCAGAGGTCATTGCTCCAACGGAATACTGTGTGTGTGTGTGTGTGTGTGTGTGTGTGTGTGTGTGTGTGTGTGTGTGTGTGTGTGTGTGTGTGTGTGTGTGTGTGTGTGTGTGTGGTGGTTCGGGGGGGTTGGCGTGTCACTGTATTTCAACAGAGGAAACCCAGAGTTCATGCACCATCATTAGTTATGACTCTCCATGGGAAAGACTTGGGCTCCAATACACAACTACAGAGAGAGAGAGGGGGGGGTGAGGGAGGGAGGGGGGGTGGGAGAGAGATGCAAGTCTACATTAGCCTACTTCAGGGGTCTTCAACCTTTTCAGGCCAAGGACCCCTTAGTTGAGAGAGAGATGAAGCAGGGACCCCCGCAACCTGCATATAGTTTCATTGTTTGACAGCACAATCATCAGTGTATTTTGGATTCATTTCAATTTGTGTTTCCAGATATTTAACCACTTGAGCCGGCAATACTTAATAAACTTGACCTTTCACTCTGTACTTAGTCTGCTCTTTGTCCCCTCTACACCAAAGCTCTTTGACGAAAATAGCAGATCTACAAGCTCACAACGCCTCGCAGCACAAGGCGTTGTTTGGCTAAGGTTCTCAGAATATGGACACTAGGGTCCAAGTGGTTAATATAAAAAAGGAGAAAAAAATATTTCTATTACTCAAAGATTTGGAGGACCCCCTGTAGTAAGTCTGAGGACCCCCTACGGGTCCCGGACCCCCTGTTGAAGACCTCTGGCCTACTTACAGCATACTTCAAACAGCCAACATGTTGTCGATGCAAGTGCAACATACTGTTATAAGGGGGGCCAGCACAGTTCATTTAACTTAAATACAACAAACACACACACACACACACACACACACACACACACACACACACACACACACACACACACACACACACACACACACACACACACACACACACACACACACACACACACACACACACACTCTTGGTTTACATAGGTTGTGGGGACATTACATAGACTTCCATTCATTTCCTGTGGCCTTACCCTAACCTCTATCCCTAAACCTAACCCCTAACCCTAACCCTAACCCTAAACCTAACCCTAACCGTTGTGGGGACCTACTATTTGGTCCCCACAATGTCTATTTCTCCAATTCTTCATTACTTGAGGGGACATTTGGTCCCCACAAAGTAATAAAAACCTGTCCACACACACACACACACACACACACACACACACACACACAAGCGCACACACACAAGCACACACACACACACACACACACACGTCCCTCTGTGCATGAATTCCACCACCACGGGGCCCCTCCTCTAGCCGACACATTTCAATCGTATCCATTTCCACTCCCACGTGTCGTGCGCGTGGGGCCCCTGTTCCGTCCTTTATCTGTTGCTGAAATGCTACAAGCTATAAAGGGGATTTAATAACAGCGTCGGTTGACCCACCACGGCTACGGGGCAGAGGGGGTGTGACCAGGGCCTACTTCACTGACTGGGGTCAGGGGTTCTGTTGAAGGGGGGCCAGCACAGTTCATTTAACTTAAATGTAACCAGTGGTTGAAAAGTAATTTCTTAAGTAATCAGTGCTGCAATGTAGAACTACTCGTTACAATAAAAAAGTCTGGAGTTCAAACTTGACCTAAGAGTACAAAAGTATTGGTATTAAGCTATTTTTAAAGTGTGGTAAAACCTAAAAACTAACGTAAAAGTACTTAATATGCAGAATGTCCCATTTCACATGTTTTCAAATGTATTTAAATGTACACAGATATGTATACAAAATTGTACAATGGGCCTTGGCTCTTAACGGGAGTAATAATATCATGCTTCGTTACTCACGCCGTCACCTTCAAACCTGGGCGTGACGGCCCAGGGTTTGCTGCCTTGCTCCAGGGCAGGAAGCAGAGGGCACCTGTATTTTAAACACACACCACTGCTTCTCAATGTGGGGTCCAGGTACCACAAGGGGTCCAAACCGACCCCCTATGGGTCTGTAGCTCTTTAGAGCGGTGTTCATTTCTTCATCTAAACTGGTGGTTCTCAAAGTGGATTCCAGGGACTCTGTGGGTTCCTTTAGTCAGAGTTAAGGGGAGTCCTTGAAATTTGAAAGTTTACACTGGTCTAAACCTATGAATAAAAAGGTTTGTCGACTACCTTTTTTTCACTGACGTATCGATGTGGTACCATAGGAGAGATAACAGGGAAAACGTCAGTGATTCATTTTTTTGGGGGGGACGCGATTTGAATGACGTCAAGTGCACGTCGCTTAAACCCTACATAGAAGTTAACCATAGAGGAGTTAAAGGAGTAGTTCACCCCCAAAATGACTTTTTTTCCATTGATTACTCACGCCATGGAGACTTGAGTTCAATAATATTTTGGAGTTTTTGTCGCATTCCTAAGACAACAAATGTATTAAAATAAATGTACCCGGAATCAATGGGGGTAAATGAACTATAATACATTTTTTGTCTAACAAATATAACAAATATTATTGAACTCAAGTCTCCATGGCGTGAGTAATCAATAGAAAACAAGTCATTTTGGGGGTGAACTACTCCTTTAACAGGTTCAGACTATACTAGA
Source organism: Nannobrachium achirus (assembly GCF_963921795.1). Lineage (NCBI taxonomy): Eukaryota > Metazoa > Chordata > Actinopteri > Myctophiformes > Myctophidae > Nannobrachium > Nannobrachium achirus. The sequence continues at coordinate 12,542,173 of NC_137821.1, read as the reverse complement.
CTACAGTCTATTGATATGCATACAGGCCCTTTGTTAAATCACCCTGCTGTGACACTAAGCGTTGTCAAGGTGTGAACTTGGGGGTCGATGTATGCTCGTGGCCGTGAGAAGCGTGACACTGGTCAGAAAGGATACGGGGCGGCGTGTACACGTGTGACCGGACCAATGCAACACTGGAAACCCCCCCCCCCCCCCCCCCCCCCCCCAAAAAAAAAAGAAACATGATTATAGGTATTATGATTATAGTAGGAGGAAGATTTTTTTTGGCCACACCCACCAGTTCATTAAGTATGCCTGGTTATCATGGTGGGTGGTGACCCAGCTGAAGTCACACCCACAGTGTTGGGTGAATGGTAAAAGGGGAGGGGATGATTATGATGATGTCACTCTGTGTTTTTCCATCGGCACTTTTGACCCACAAGGTGGCAGCCTCGAGAAAAAAAACCAAAATACAAAGGGAATACATGAATGCTCATAACAACCACACCAGGGGGTGGTCTAATGAAGTACTGTCAACCTCCAAGACACAAAAAAAACAGAAAAAGTACAAAACTATGGCACCGCCTCTTTAACAATAATTTGACCCTATGGTCCCCTAGTTGTAGGCATAGACTGTATAAAAGATATGGACAAAGCGAAGCCATTGGTTTCTATGCAGCGCAAATGACACAATATGGGTCCTTGGCATGGGTGTTGCCATCATAGATTGAAATGCAACCAGAGGAGGCTATTGGCTGCCAACGGTCACGTGCAACCGCAGGGATACACGGGAGAATGTGGTCGGAGCCTCCCGAAATACAGCACACAAAGAATAACACAGCCGGCTGGTATCAGTTTAGTTGGCCACGCCCTCCGCAACTTTATCATCAATTTTAACATAAATGGGACCTTATTTTCACAAAACGCATATCATCGTGATTGAAAGGCAATTTTTAACTAGCGATAGGAACCATAAAGTATATGAAAATGTTAATTAAGGTTAGAATACTAAAGGGGAAAATGAATGGGATCCAATGGAGAACATTCTTTTTGCAACTGGCCAGGGAGAAAACAGCGCAACTATAGCGGCCAATCATAGGAAGTTTTAGTTCCGTATTGGGCTCATTTTAAATCGGCAGAACTATTCCCCTGGTTGTAGGTTAGGGTTTTTTTCGAGGTTGTAAAAGCAGGAAAGGCCTTTGGGAGGAGAGAGAGGAGGACTCCAGCCTGTGACCTCTGGACCTTCTGTATCACACTTTGACCTCACACACACACACACACACACACACACACACACACACACACACACACACACACACACACACACACACACACACACACACATGCCTGACCTCTGCAACGCTACTCACCTCACCCCCAGCTGTGCAAGATTCAAGCGTTTGCACGTGTGTGTGTGTGTGTGTGTGTGTGTGTGTGTGTGTGTGTGTGTGTGTGTGTGTGTGTGTGTGTGTGTGTGTGTGTGTGTGTGTGTGTGTGTGTGTATACGCGTGTCAAACAGCATGTCCAAAAAACGTTCCCATTGTGAACAATGCCTGTTGCTGTTGGGAACGCATGACGCTCTGGTAATGGGATTAATTGCGACCGAAGGTAAAAACAGCACATTATAGGTAAACAGTGCTATTATTTCACATTCCACAGACCAGAAGACAGAGCGCTCTGGCCACGTTCAGGTGTTTAGACAGATATCTGGCATTGTGTTTATAGACTGTTGTGTCCGCTCTCAAATGAGCACTTGTCCGGTCGGGCAACCTGAAAGCAAACTTCACCTGCCCGAAAGTTTTATTTACCTGCCGGGGGCAGGTGGGCAAGCCTTAGTGTCAATCCCTGTACATCACTGGCCAGATGGCCAAGACATGGCGAAAAAAGTGACCTCGCCCTTGAGGTTGCTTTTCGCCCTTAGGCGTCTTACAGGTAAAGTATTTCTATATATCCATTATCATATGGATATATGGATATTATGACATCAGGGATCTTCCATATATGGGCAGATAATAGGGATGCAGACAGACAGACAGACAGACAGACAGACAGACAGACAGACAGACAGACAGACAGACAGACAGTTTGTCGATCGGTCAAGAACTCTCGAGTTATGCAGGGACAGACAGAGATTCCGGCCATTTATAGACATAGATGGATGATTGATGTGGCCCATGTGCGATGTCGGACCAGGGTTTCTTGACCAGCCTATATAAAGTGACGTAGTTATTTTTTTTTTCAATCCCACCTTGCTTTAAATTAAAACATCAAAAGAATAACGCAATATCTGTGTGGAATTTTGTGTAGATGAACTCTGCACACTAGTGTCAAAGACGGAGAAACGGAGGGACACGCAGAGTTTTAAGAGCAAGAGGACAGATGTTGCACTGGACTGTGACCAACGAGTGGACCAGGGAGACACCAGACACGTCACATCACGCTGAGGTGGCCGTCGGACACAAGGTGTTCGCCTTTGGAGCATGGTCCTTTGGAGCATGGTCCCACGTTGACAAAAGTGGTCAGATTGTTGTGCATGTCTTCAGCACAGTGACTCTGCGCTGGGTGAAGCTTCCCCTGGTGACAAGTGGTAGAGGAGAACATGTTGAGGTTCCCTCCAAGCGCCACGGCCACACGGCTGTGCTGATAGAAGATGTGATCTACGTCTGGGGGGGCTTTACGTACACAGGAGTGCACTGCAAAGTGCTTTATGCATTTCATGTCGACACAAACAGATGGTTCAAACCTAAGATTTCAGGTAGAGTCCCCAAGGCGAGGTCCAACCACTCGGCATGTGCCTTGGGGAAGGTCATGTATATTTATGGAGGAGGAAGCTGCAGCGTGAAATACACAGGGCATCACATCAACAAGTTGGACACCACCACAATGGTCTGGTCTTCAATTAAGACCAAAGGCTGGTCTTCAATTGACGCCAGAGCTAAACTGGAGAAGAATCACTCTTCCACCATTATCGGGACGAAGATGTTTGTATTTGGGAACCATAGTCCTGGCATTTACCACGACTACAGCATCAAAGTGTTTGACACAAAGACCAACTGCTGGCTGAGCAAAACTCATGCCAAGCTCCTTCATGGACGAGGAAGAGGTGGTCATTCAGCCTTTGCTTACAATGGAGAGCTGTACATATGTTTTGGGAACAACTACTATTACTCTGGTGCTGATACTGTTCCTCACCAGAACATCATTGATCTGTGGAAATTCAATCCGGAGACCTTCTCCTGGAAGAAGGTTGAGACCAAGGGGAAAGGCCCATGCTCACAGATGTACAGGGCGTACTGCTGCAGGGTGGGAGATCGTATCCTCTTTAATGACCTGTATATGCTAGACTTCTCTCCTAGTCTGAAGACCTTATGCAAGCTGGCAGTTATTCAGTACGGTCTGCAGCAGGCAGGACTCCCACACAATATCAAGTGTGAATACTCAGCCATTAGAGTCCGGGCCCAAAAGTTCTATCAGCTTTAGTTTAGTTTTTGGTTGATCCCCATCAAGAAACTGGCTAATTTTTAAGTATTGCGTCGGTAAATTCTTAATGAACACAGTATCAAATGTTTCCAACCTAAAACGTTGCACTACAAAAAGAAAAATTAAGAGATAATTTCACTAAAGATTATCAAAAAGCATGGCAAAACGAATCATGGCAGCGGCGAAGCGGAAAAGTATAAGCCAATCAAAGCTTGAAATGGCCCAGTGGTGATAATCTGATGCAGAGTTACAGGCAGTTGACCCTGGTTGACATGCTACCATGGAATGCATTTTCTAAAACAGACCATGGGGACTGAATCGGCAGATTATAATTTTATTTTTTTGCGGTCACATGATCCCCGTGGCTCTAGGTCAGGGGTGCCCACACTTTTTTTGACTTGAGAGCTACTTTTAAAATGACCAGCTCAACATGATCTACCCCCAAAAATATTACCTGAGGGGAATAGTAACAAACATACAACACACTTGAAATGGGAAATAGTGGGGGGAAAAGTCCCATTCTGTATGGAAATGGTAGATTTTGCGGTTCTTTATAATGCTCGGACTCTTGAAAACAAAGCATTGCATTGGGGGTTTGCCTATTTTAGAAGGGAGCTGACTGGCTCTTCTTGATGTCAGTCAATCAAGTCACCTTAATTCAAGTGACAGATGCCAAAAAGAGGTGGTTTTGTTCATAAATATCTTTCTTTATGTTTTAATTATATATTATTTAGGGGCATGTCATGTGGTCTACCTGCACATCCTTTGTGATCTACTGGTAGATCACGATCTACCTTTTGGGCACCCCTGCTCTAGGTGGTCCAGAGAGTGACCAAAACAAATGGTGACTTTGTTTAGCGAAGAGCGCCATCCAGTGATGTCATTACGTGCGCGTCCCGCGTCAAATACGCGTTCATGTCGCCCAGAGACGCATTCACGTCTTGTTTCTGGGGTCCCGGGGACGCGCCTCCATTATTAATCCATAATTTACCGCATCGCGGTAAAATAAAAACATTAGCGATTAGCGAATCGCAAAGGCCGCGATGTTCTGCTAAGTAGACTTCCCAAGCAATATGGAGACGTTTAAATTTTTGAAATCCCTTCATAATTGACTACGCAATGATCAAATCAAACCGTGGTGTCTGTCTTTGCTTCCTATTAAACCTGCGGAGAGGAGAGGAGCCAACTGTCTGTCTAACAGCACGTACAAGTTTATTTCCGTTCCAACAGAGTAGGTTCCAACGGAGTAGGCCTACTCCATAGCTACAGGTAGTGAATGTTCTTGTAATCATTATAAATATAATGTCCTTAAATCCTTGTGCATTGATTAAAAGCTGCCGTTTGTCATAAGCTGAAAGTGAAAGTGATTTCTGTGCAACGGTGGCTGCCCCTCCTCTTTCCCCCGCACACACAACTTTTGGTGTGTGTCTTAGGGTGCTTTTTTTTGCCTTGATGAAACTTAAGCAAGGCAGCGACATGCGGTACTTTCTTCCTTGACAATAATGAGAGGCAGACAATACCATTACTGACATTTTGCTGAATATAAAAACGTTTTATATTGCTAATAGCAAAGTAAAAGGGAATCTTTTGGAAACTTAATGGGTCTGTTACTCGGTGAACAAATGGAACCAAATGGACCTGTTCCATTTGTAGGCCTACTCTAGTTTTTTAAAATGTAATATAAATTGGGGTCCCAGTGATATAAATATAATTAAATGCGTGTCTGTAGCCTAGTGTATTTAGAAATCCTAGTTCTAAGTTCAAACATTAGCCAAATTGTAAAATAAATATAAGAAATAGGCAAACATTTTGAAAATAGCCGATCTACAAGCTCAGTCTTTAGACGGCCTTAATAACCTATTGTGGTGTGTAAAATAGCCTATAGAAAAAGTTAATAATAATAATAATAATGGTAATAATAAGGGTAGTAATAATAATAATAATACATAAAAAAGTATCGAAAACGGTATCGAAAAAGGTATCGTATCGATTCCCAGGTATCGAAAAAGGTATCGTATCGATTCAGAGGTGAACGATACCCATCTCCGCGGCGTTGAATTTTTTTGGGACCCATAAAATATCCCTGGGACTCATCCGAAAAACTCTTCTGGGGTCCCGGGACTCATTACATTAAAAACCTATTAACATCACTGGCCATCTATCGTAAAAATATATCTAAATAAAATCTCATATCACGACGAGGGTTTTGAAAAAGAAAAAAAAAGAGTAAACCAGTCTTGCGTATGTACCCGGGACCCCGAGCTGAGACGGCCGAACAGACCCGCCACCACCCAGGGACGTGCTGGCCGTTGGGAAAAGCGGGACAACTCCCGAATGGCCGGTTCATTCCCGGCCGGTCCAGGCCGGCCATTAGGAAAAAAAAACCTTGTATCTCCAAGTTTCAAATGTGTACATTTTTTCGCAAAGCAAAGCCCTGCTTCATCATACAAAAGTAGTGAAAACTTTTTTTAAATGGTTTTGGACATACAATGACAAAATATAACTCATGTAATTGGCCCACTGGCTTGTCACTTGTCATGATCTGAAATGGCAAATCTTTGAGTAGCAGCAGCGCTATAGAGAGAGATCTCTCTCTCTGAGGGCCTCTACAACTCTTTTTCCTGGGCTGAATCAGGGGCCCAGCATGTCCCTGCCACCACCCCCTCATTGTTAACCTGCGGTTAATAAAATCGAGGTTGCTTCTCTCAAAGAGTTTCCTACTGAGTCTTGACCGATGACCCCGCTGTCATCAAAGTTGACCAGGGCTCAGGAATGGCTCAGGAATGTGACATCTCTGTGGACTCCAGGCTCCAAGGGGTGTGTAATAATTCAAGTTCTGGGTGAACTACTCCTTTAATTTAAGCCGTTTCCTCAGCAAATCCCACAGGTCTGGGAGTCAGCGATGGAGGACACATTCCACACACACACACACACACACACGCTCTGTAACGGATCAAAGTCGCCTAGCAGCGTGGGATATGACATCACAACCTCATTTTCCTTTGAGCATGGCCGCACACACACGCACGCACACACACGCAAACGTGCACACACTGTGTGTGCACATGCGTTGCTTCCATCGGAATGAAGATGAGCTCACTGGAGCCGTGCCGCTGAGCCCAGCGAAGCATCGGTGGAAGAAGTGACTTAAGTAAAAGTAGAAATACCACAATGTAAAGAAAATACTCTGTTACAAATTCAACATTTGCCTATTATGCATTATAAATGTGCGTGTAAGACATTGTAGACCTGATCTTTAAGTAAAAGTGTTTCCAGCTGAGATGACCATGGCTCCGGCTGGCTATTTTCGGCTCATTTCAGCCATTTGAAAAAAAAAAAAGATCTACAAGCTCAGCTTGTAGATTGGCTATTTTCAAAAGATTTCAAAAGATGCTCAAATCCATTTTGAACTTAGAAATACAGGTAGGACATTCTGCACAATGAGTTGGCCTACTTTTACTTTTGTACCGTGATGATGACATCTCGGTGTACTTTGCAATACAAACCCCCAAATCAATCCTCCAGTTCTAGGCAACACAGAAGGGGGGGAACCTTTTTTTTTTATTCACACACACAACTGCTCTAAGGTATATTAATGAAAATGGGTGGTTTTCCCCTTCAAGTATATCGTCGTTGTCGGGTGGAAACCTTGTATGTCCAAAACCGTTTGTTTTGTATTTATCATTTTTAAAATGATTTAAACTAGTGAAAACACGCGATCTACAAGCACACAACGCCGTTGTGTGCTTGTAGATCAGCTGTTTTCACTACTTTTGTGCGATGGCCAAATGATGAAGCAGTGCTTTACTTTGCGGAAAAAAATAAAATTTTGAAACTTGGGAGATCGAGGTTTCTGCCCGACAGTGACGATATTTTGATGCCGACACTATTGGGTGCATTTTTAACACGGAACAGAGTATTTCTACGCTGCAGTATTCTTTGACTCGGGCCCACAGCTGCCGCTGTGTGCCGCGTCTTCAGGGGACTTGAGTCATCGGCACTGAGCAGCCACACATGCTCCACTAATGTGGTCGACCCGTGGAAAACCTGCAGATAAAACGCTGGGTGACTTCACCTCTTTTTTCCAACCGCCGCCAAACAAGAGGACATAGAGCGGAGAGAGGGAGAGAGAGAGAGAGAGAGACAGAGAGAGAGAGAGAGAGAGAGAGAGAGAGAGAGAGAGTGAGACAGAGAGACAGAGAAGACAGACAGACGGAGACAGCATGGGAAAAGTGGTGGAAAAAGTACTACACACTTGAATAAAAGTATTGACGTGTGTCGGTGGCAAGACTTGTCATTGTCCATGGCAATGTTCTTTTAACTTTTGTTTTTACACAACATTATAATGTTCTTATTTTGATCATGAGACCCATTTACTCAATTTCTCACGTTGCAAGACAACTATTCCACAATCTCCGAATGCTATATCCACAACTTTCCAACATCCCATCGTGCATTGCGCAGAAGTTGCACGGAGCTTCCGGCGCCGCAGCCGAGTGTGATCTACAAGCTCACAACCGTTGCATCTGCAACGCGACGTGAGCTTGTATGTCTGCTGTTAACCGGAAGTGTGGTGCAAAAAATTCTCCAGTAAATTCCCGGGGAAAGAGGTGGATAGAGTCTGGAACGGCATCTCCCGAACGGCAAGTATCGGAAGTAGCCACTGCTGCACGGAACTGTAGTCCCTGGTAGTCCCACTGGAAACATAACAGAAGCACACTCGCACAGACAGAGTCATTCGAGCGGTAACACCAACAACACCAGAGATAGACAAAATAACGCCCCAAATGTTTTTCAAAGAAGACATAACGCTTCCAGTAGGACATGTTATTGCTACTGCACCAAGGGAGCGGTTCAGTTCAGTGCCCCAAACTGTATGCCGGGAGCATTTGCAAATTGCGGAGGCAACAGTCTGGCCACTCGAGACTATTCAATGTCAGTCTCCAGTTTTTCTTCAGAATATGTATGACACTGATTTACTGTGACACTACGGCACATTAGGAGTCCACCATTACAATGCTGCCCTTCAAAGGCAAAGTGCAGTGACACACCAACTATCCCAAAGGTCAAATCAAACTTGATTTTGGGGGGCAAACAATTACCTCAAAAACAGATTAGTGTAATATCACTTATTGCGACCGAAGGTCGCATTATACCCTGAAAAACCTTGTCGCTTGTCTGTCTGACTGTCTGTCCGGCTGTACAGGAAGTGATGTCAGTGTGATGTCACTGTGACTCAGTTCAGGAAGTGATGTCACGTGATGTCAGTGAGTCACAGTGATGTGGTACAGAATGACTCATATATGGGCATAAAAAGGATGTCACGTGACATCACTTCCTGTACTGACAGTCAGACAAGCTACGAGATTTCTCAGGGTATAAAAGTCCATATATGGTCATTCCCAGAAAAAGAAAAAACTTTTATGTCCATACATGGAGATTTCTGATGTCATAAATCCCAGGTCGAAAATGAGAATGTTGGATGAAGACTACCACTGCATAAGCCTTAGCATAAGGGAAAGGCGTAAACGGCATGTTTGTCACGCTTCTGTCACGTTAGAATTTATGGTAAGAGTTAATTTCTTAATATCGCTTGCTCGCCGGAGAGCATATGGTGCGTTTGTTCTTGGAGTCGCACGCTCACGCAAACACGCACCTCATCTGGCTCACATGCTGTTATACTGCTGCTTGTAAGCACAGCATCTTAGCCAATCAGGAGAGAGAGGCCCACAACGATACCACTGCACCCTGCGTAACATTACAAATCGTCATTGTCGGGCAGAAACCTTGTATCTCCACGTTTCAAATTTGTAGGTTTCTTCGTAAAGTAAAGCCCTGCTTCATCATAAAAGACTGTCGCACAAGACTAGTGAAAATAGCCGATCTACAAGCACAGAACGCCTCGCGGTGCGAGGCGTTGTGTGCTTGTAGATCGGCTGTTTTCACTAGTTTAGTACATTTTATAGATGATAAATACAAAACGAACGGTTTTGGACATACAAGGTTTCCACTTTCCACCCGACAACGGCAATATGCACAGGCACACATGCACGCACTTACACAAACACACACGTGCATATGCACACACGCGTGCATACGCACACACAAAGCACAAAGCACTACTTTGCATTAGCACTGACTGAGCAGCATCTTGACGGAGCCCTTTAACCACAATGCACCTGAACTGCACTTGGACCGAGCATTCCAGTGACTGCATTTCATTAGGTTGAGTGACTCTTATGAAGTTCAAGGAAGCAATGAAGCCCCAAGAGGCGAACCGGAAAAGAGAACTAAATACAGCGCCTTCGCTGTTCTACAATCAATTTAAACCTGCAGCATCGTGCCACTTTTTTTTTTTTTTTTACAAAACAGTTGCCAAATATGGCAGCGTGGAAATCACATACATTATCTCAGTTTTGACCACAATTTTGACCACACAAACCTAAGTATGCTCCAATGATTCGACTGTTATGATGAAATCGTCTAGTATTGACTAAATGGAATTGGCCATCACGTTCTGTGAAGATAGCAGCTTGAGCTTGTAGATCGGCTATCTTGGGTGAGGATATTTGGTGTAGAGCGAAAACAGGAGGGGGCCTAGCATAGGCCCCTGGGGGACTCCGGTCAACTAAATATAGAGGGATTAAGTGGTTAACTGAAATCGTTTATTTCGGATATTCCACCGTCGTTGTGGAGATAATAGACCTTTGTGCAGATCACACAATGTATAGATGTGTCCATGTTCCTTACGTGTATCACACATGTGCGGAATAAATCAATTTTGTTCTCTTTTTCCCCCTCTCTCTTTGGTACAATAGCTCTCTCAGTTCCAGGATGGATATTTCATGTCATACAAACCAGCACTGTCTCCTCCTCAACTCCACAATAACAACCAGCTTCACCAGGAGATTTATTGAACAGGTATTTGAGAAATGTGAACGGCGCCTCTCTCTCTCTCCTTCTCCCTCTCTCTGTCTCTCTGTCTCTGTCTCTCTCCCTCTCTGTCTCTGTCTCTCCCTGTCTCTCTCCTTGCTTGGTGATGGAAGAAAGTACTCACATGTTTTACATCAGTAAAAGTATCAATATGTGTAGGCTTATATCGTCGTTGTCGGGTGGAAACCTTATATGTCCAAAGCTGTTAGTTTTGTATTTATCATTCTTAAAATTATCTAAACTAGTGAAAATAGCCGATCTACAAGCACGCAATGCCTCGCACCGCGAGGCGTTGTGTGCTTGTAGATCTGCTGTTTTCACTACTTTTGTGCGACGGCCTTGTATGATGAAGCAGGGCATTGCTTTGCGAAAGAACGTACAAATTTGAAACTTGGAGAAACAAGGTTTCCACCCGACAACGACGATATGTAGAAATGCTCTCCTGCAGGTAGAAGTCCCATATTCAAAATGCACTCCAGTAAAAGTACAAAAGTTTTGGCATCAAAATATACTTAATATAGCAAAAGCAAAAGTACTCATTCTGCAGAATGTCCCATTTCACAAGATCAAAATCTTATTTAAAAATGCTTTAAAAAAAAAATCTGATCTACAGGCTCACAATGCGTCGCACCACGTCGCATTGTGAGCTTGTAGATCTTTTATTTTTAAATAGCCGAAATATATATTTAAATATATATAGGGCTGAAGTGGTTAGTATGCATAGTGGAGTAAAAGTACAACATTTTCCCCTAAGATGTAGTGGAGTAAAAGTAAAAAGTATTTTGAAAGATGTAAATATGGAAGAAAGTAAAAAATGAAAACTGTACTTAAGTTGTACTTAAATACATGTAGCCTAATTAGTTTCTTAGTTACAACACTGCTCCTCTCTCTCTCTCTCTCTCTCTCTCTCTCTCTCTCTCTCTCTCTCTCTCTCTCTCTCTCGACCGAGTATTTCCCGGTGAATCTGTGCGCAACGGTGGGGGCTTGGGAGTGTGGGGGACACGCACCACTGACTATTGCTGATGATGGAGAGGTGATAGCTTAGCTTTTATGTATCATGTTATGTAATGTAATCTTGCCGATTTAGTAAGAGACTCGTCGCCAATTGCAAGATATTTAAACGTTATTTGGGGCCATGATGATATCCTTTTCTTCCCACAACTAGACTAAGGATTTATATTGTCTGTGTTATTGTTTACAACCACAATTATTCACGTGTGGCAAGATCGCGGTTCACTAGTTTTTAGTAGGCTATTAGTGTAGGCTTAGAAGCCTTTTCAGAAGTTAATTTAATGTTTTCCATTTAATGATTTCCTTTATCCTCATCTAATCTTGCGCTAATGCACACAACTGTTTTTGCCATGTTTTAAGGCCGTGTAGGCTTTTCAGAAGTTAATTTAATGTTTTCCATTAAATTATTTATTTTATCGTCATCTTCCGCTAATGCACGCAACTGTTTTCGCCAGGTTTTAAGGTCTTATTTTAGTTGTTTCTCATAACCCTCCTTGCCCATCTGCCCCCACCTTTACGCACAGATTCACCGGGAAATACTCGGTCGCCTCTCTCTCCCCCTCTGTCTAACACAAGGCCTTGGCACCTCAGTAGGAACATGCATTCCTCTCTCCACTCCAGAAGACAAGAAGACAATAAGTCTTTGCTCGGTCTCTCCTCCCCGAGGTCACTCCAACCTGCCTGGCTCCCAGTAGGAGCTTTATTTACGCAGTCAAACATTACGCTTCTCAAATATGTTCATGTCAAGGACCGCCAAAATTGATACACGCATATAGGCCCACCATCCGAGAAGATGTAGTGCCAGAAGAGAAGATTTATATTTAAAAAAACTGAAATCTTTCAAATTCTTTCAAGATTCTAATCATTTTAGCTGGGGACCCCGTGGAACCCCTTCAAGGACCTCTGGAAGGCCCAAAACCACTGGCTTAGTCTGCTTTCAGGCAGCAACCCCCAAACATAATTGTAAAGAAAGTTTCAGAGCATACCTGCCAACATTAGTCATAAACAGATACCACCACAAGGTAGACCGTATCAGTGCCTTGCATATGAGAGTTCTGCCAATGTGGGGTCAGAAACAGAGCCGGTCACGTGGTTCAAGTACGACGAAAATGTCACTTTTCCCCCATAGATTCCAAAGCATTCCGTAAACTTCCGTTGATGATTCATTTCATTTATTGTTATTATTTTAATGTTACTAAAAAGGTCCTGAAATTGTTACTTCACTGTCATCGCTGCCCCCGCAAAAAAAAAAAAAAAACAGGGACCAATACATTATCAGATCTACAAGCTGTGAGCTTGCAGATCTGCTATTTTCGCTGTGCAACACAGACACGCAAAAATTATATAGATCAGCCATTATACACTCACGGTGGTGGACAACACTACAGTACTGTTCATGGGAGAAGACTAGAGGACACTGTGTGTGTGCTTGTGCATGTGTGTGCGTGTGTGCGCGTGTGTGTGTGTGTGTGTGTGTGTGTGTGTGTGTGTGTGTGTGTGTGTGTGTGTGTGTGTGTGTGTGTGTGTGTGTGTGAGTGTGCTGGTTTGAGGCTGGCTTTCCACTCCCCCCCCCCTGTTAACACAAACAGAAGGAAGTGTTATTTGCCCAGGGACGGAACGGAACAAGACATGGCCGGAATGGAATATAATGTGGGTCTGATTCACAGTGAGAGGGTCCAGACACACCCTGTCCGCAGATCCATTCCACGGGACACGCTAGCCATACTGCTCCACTGTGGCGGGTCTCACGTGAGTTGAATTTAGGGTTGCCAATAGGGATGGGACGATACGCGATATTATCGTTTATCGTGATAAAAAACACTCACGATAATCGTATCGTTGAGATTTAATTTATCGTGATATCGTCCTCCGTCATGCCCTGGGATCAATTCACCTTTTATTTCCCGAGCTGCATATCCGGTACCGTTTAAACCCTCTAGAATTGGTAAAAGGTACTTAATATACGTACTTGATACAGTCTTTTTTTCACTCTCTATCAAATGTCTTTGCTATTTCTTGGCAAATGTTCCCACCCCAGGATAATGGATTTTGATTATCGCGATAATATCGTAAATTGTGATTACTTTTGTCACAATAATCGTGATATGAAATGTTCATATCGTCCCATCCCTAGCTGCCAACCGTACAGAAATTCGGACACCCTTCTTTTCCAAGAAGTATAAAGGGACGCCCAGTTTGTATATTATTCTTCAAGCACTTGTAGTACCCCAGTGTCCATATCCTGGGAGGAACATTAGAAATAGCAGACCTACAAGCTCACAACGTGTCGTAGCGCAATGCGTTGTGAGCTTGTAGATCGGCAATTGAACATGTTCTCAAAGTGGGGTCCAACTTTCCTTGAGTGGGTTCCAGATGGAACCCTAGAGCAGTGTTTCTCAACCACTGTGCCTGGGGACCTTTGGTGTGCCCCTGAGAAGGGTCAAGTGTGCCCCTTGAAACTGCTTGAAAGCCAGTATTGTATTTATCATTTTAAAAATGATTTAAACTAGTGAAAACGGCAGATCTACAAGCACACAACGCCTCGCGGTGCGAGGTGTTGTGTGCTTGTAGATCTGCTGTTTTCACTACTTTTGTGCGACGGCCTTGCCTGATAAAGCAGGGCTTTACTTTGCGAAAAAAAAGTACACATTTGAAACTTGGAGATACGAGGTTTCTGCCCGACAGTGACGATATGTTATTATTGTGAAAAATATTATTATTATGGCTATAAAACCTCAAAAAATCATTCTTTTTTTAACATTTTCCTCTGATTAGGACTCCTACATTATTTTTTTTAATGTTTGGCCAGTTGAAATGAATTCAGGCCTTGCAGGGTCAAAGGTCTGAAAACCATTTGTCTAGAGGCTTAGTCACCCTTATGTTAAGAAATGAATGGACACCACCGCTCAGTTCACACTGGTGTGATTTATTTTTTATTTTTTTTACTTTCCAAATAAGGGACGATTCTGTATCTCAAGGGACGGCCGGCATCCCTATATACTGTAATCCCAAGTGTTAAGAGTTGTAATTACCTCTCTAATAAAACCTATGGGTTGCACGCTTTGACATGCACGAGTATTTGAAAGGTCAGGTGCATGCACGTGAGCACGCACACACACACACACACACACACACACACACACACACACACACACACACACACACACACACACACACACACACACACACACACACACACACACACACACACACACACACACACACACACACACACACACACACAGCCTAATAACGGCTTTTCTTTTCCTCACAAGGCAAGGTGGAAATATCACCACACCACAACTTGTAACGCTGCCCAAAACCTCGCTCTCTCTATTTCTTTTTTCTTTTTCCATTCTTACTTTTCTTCTCTCTCTCTCTCTCTCCTCTTTTTTGGTCTCTTTTCGGAGCAGGCCAGGGGTGTGACGCTCTCATTATCAGGGTAAACATGCCGACCGTGGGCCCAGAAATATCTGACATTTGCGTGGGGAAGGGGAGGGAGGGAGGGAGGGAGGGAGGGAGGGGGAGAGGGAAGGGGGTTCAGGGGGCGAAAAGTGGGTTAGACAAATAAGAGAATGGAAACTTTGCATGAAATTGACTTTGGGCTCCGTCATTAGCACGGCCGGCCCTGTGTAAATAACGATTAGGGAACGGCTGCCAGCACACGCACACACACACACACACACACACACACACACACACACACACACACACACACACACACACACACAGGTTTGTGTTACTATACTTGTGAGACCATCGCAATTTCAGGACAGGATTTAAATGGAAACTGGTTAACTTTAAGCAAACTTTTAAGCAAACTTTAAAGCAAAAGAAGCAAAAATAGCAGATCTACAAGCTCAAAACTATTTTTGCTTCTTTTGAATTGGAATCCTGAATTGTTTTTTGTTGTTTTTGAATTTTTATCTAATTTCAAATGCATGTAGTTATATAGTCATGTTAACTTTATGAACCTAAATACAAATACATTGGACATAAAAAAAATACATTTTAATACTACTATACTACAGTAGTCATTAAGCTACTAATATTGACTGAAGGAATTAAAGCAGGTCATGTTTGCTAAAATCAGTAATATATCAGTATTCCGGTATTAACCTGCGGGCCGCATTAAGTGAAGGTGGGGGCCGCATGTGGCCCCCGGGCCGCCTGTTGCTTTAAAGGGACTACACCATGAATTTTTTTTTCTTTTCCTATTTTTATGCCTTTTTTTGGTGTCCCACCAGCACCTTTTATTCCCACAAAGTCCTATTTCTGACCATTGTGTCTTTCTCAGTTTATGGGTAGATCTATGTAAGCAGGTCTCAGAATGGGCTGTCTGATTTTAAGTCCCTTTAGTGACATCACAAAAGGGACCTACTACTACTGCTGTGCTGTGCTGTGCTGTATTTTGGTTCTGTTCCACTGTTGATGTTGACAAGAGCTCTTGATTGCTACCTTTGAACTTCAAAGGGGTTGTGCACTGAGTTGATTGCCATAAGGGCCAAACTCGTTATAGTGCTCGTTAGAGATCTCTCTAACCAATTAAAGCATCATAGACAGCTTCCTGATTGATGCCTGTCAGAGAGGGGAGGGGGAGGAGAGTGTTTGTATGCACACAGACGTGCCTAGTTCCCCTTCAAGATGGAAGGAAAATAGGAAAGGATGGGAAAATAGCTCTTACTTTCCAGTGTGTGACATCGCCACGCAACTAAAGTTTAACATTCACCAGGTTAACATTCACCAGCGACGGCAGGTTAGCATTACGCCAGGTTAGCATTCACCATTGTTAGTTTTACTGAGGTTAGGGTTAGGGTTAAAGTTAGGTGGTAAGTGGGGAACATAGTTATGGTCTGTTTAAAATAGTGGAAAACCCTAACACAATGCCTAATGGGAAGGACCAGGAAAATAGTCCATGCAACGTCTATTTCTTACATTCTACTAGACTTGTGGCTGACATTAAGGTCCTCGCAAGAGTAGTAATACACACGTGCACGGACGCACAGACACACCCACACCCACACCCTCACACACACGCCCTCGCATGCGAGGAAATGCCAGCCTCGGCTTATTAACACAAAAATGTGCCGAGCAGCTACATATGGCAGATACTGTAAATTACCCACCCAAAGCACACAAGGATCAAACCCTTGGTATCTGCAGAGAGAGAGAGAGAGAGAGAGAGAGAGAGAGAGAGAGAGAGAGAGAGAGAGAGAGAGAGAGAGAGAGAGAGAGAGAGAGAGAGAGAGAGAGAGGGCGGATAGAAAAATAGAACAGAAAAACACGGAGGTCGGAACTGTTTGACAAAGCAATGTGGATTGAGGTGAAACAGAGAGAGTTGGAATGAAGGATGAAGGAATCAGCTTAGAGTCACAACACACACACTCACGTGCGTGCGCACACACACACACACACACACACACACACACACACACACACACACACACACACACACACACACACACACACACACACACACACACACACACACACACACACACACACACACACACACTCACCATGCCACAAGTGGAGAGTTGACCTGCTCACGCATGTGTGTCTACTTGTGTGTCTTTGTTTGTCAGTACACACGTGCAGATGTTTATGGCTGTGTGCGTGCACACCGCCAAGTGTATTGGACACACATGGATGTGTGTGTGCGTGTGTGTGTCTGTCATCTCCCTAGGATGTTTGTTTGTGACTCTGTGCGTGTGCAAATATATGCACCTGTGAGTTTATGTTGCAAGGATGTCTGCACCGTGTTTGCGCACGCGTGTGTGTGTATGTGCATACCCGTGTATCCGTGTGTGTGTGTGTGTGTGTGTGTGTGTGTGTGTGTGTGTGTGTGTGTGTGTGTGTGTGTGTGTGTGCTTTCAAACAGCCTGTCGGTTCTGTCTATTCTCTTCTCTCCTTGTCATACATTCCATCAATATTATTTCTCTCTCTCTCTCTCTCTCTCTCTCTCTCTCTCTCTCTCTCTCTCTCTCTGACATCTGACTCTAATAAAGAGGGACTAGTGTTGCCATTTGTCGCTCGTCACGCTTAGCGTCGCTTTGACATTTCTGAGAAGGGTGGGACACACACACACACACACACACACACACACACACACACACACACACACACACACACACACACACACACACACACACACACACACACACACACACACACACACACACACACACACAAGATCCCGTTTTAACAGTGACACAGACATAAGTCTTGTCTTTATGGGCCTGATGTGTCTTAATAGGCGCTGCTTCTGCAGCTGGCTCCTGTAGACATACTGTAGCATCTGACCTGACCATCCTGATGTGGATCTGCTCTACTGCTGAGATTTGCTCCCTTTTGAAATGTTTAACCCTTAAGACCTGAGGCCGATTCTAGAAATCCTAGCAGTTTTTTTTTTAAAGTAATTGTGTTTGGCCACCGAGCCATCTAAACATATTTTGTTCCAGGGACCCCCAGAAGCAAAGGTTTGAGTTCAAAACGTCTGCTAACGATTTGCACATTTTGCGTATAATACTGAGCTTGTATATCTGTTATTTTTTAACCCATTTAGTGCTCCAGACATGAACGGGTTAAATGTCCAGCACGCCTTTCGCCTGCTCCGTCCGCGGCCAGTCTCTTATTTTGAAGGCCAGAAGTCGATTGCGCAAACATTTCCTGTTTGACGTCATGACCTCATTCACCGGAAGTGATCATCATCCCATGCGGTTGGAGTAATGGCCGATCGTTGCCTTTCAGCTTGTGTTATAATAGCGAGAATCTAATGCCATCCTTGGCTTCAAAAGTGTTTTTTGGAGAAAATGGACATTAAAGATGAGATAGACCGTAGGCTACCATGTTAAGGGATTACTATTTTGTGCACGTGGATCGGCGATGATGATGAATCGGCGAGTCCAATCGTGCCGGCACTTTCCAATGGACCGTACGGTAAGATTGCCAGCTTTACTGTATATACAGTATATAGCGCGAGTATACTCGGGATCGGCACTCCGAGTACTCGAGTATTTTTCACGAGTATTCTCGGGATCGGCTACAAATGGGTTAATGGCCAAAGTATAAAATGTCATTCTTTCTTTTTTCTTTTTTTTTTGTTATTGATGATTCCTATGCATAGTACTGTATTCTATACGTCTGTCTTTCAATGTTATATGAGATACATAAAGTGGTGCCTGTGTAAATAAGCCGTAAAGCTTAGGAGGATCTCCTTTTAGTTGACCATGTACCAGTGAACTGTACTGTCATGAAACGTACTTTTTGGAGCTGTGTGAAGCACAGGCTCCCTATACGTGGCTGTGTGGGTCTGTGTGTCTGTGTGTCTGTGTGTGTGTATGTAGCCTGAACTTCCTAAACTTCGGCACGCCACTAGTCCCACAGTTTTGCCACCACACACTCGCGCCATATGTCAAATCGACCGGCTTACTCGGGAATCGTGGGCTATTACTTTTCTAAGAGAAAGGTTCTATAGTTTAATTGATATTAATTTATTAGTGAATTAATTTTCCCCATTGACTTATAATGGGAATCGCAAAAACTCACATTCAATTATTTGTCTCTCGCAAACCATAGGGGCTAGAGTTTCAAGACTTGGAGAGGAGGTTCATAATGATTTCAAGGATTAAATGAAAAATAATTGTGTCATTTGGCCGCATGGTGGCGCCATAACACCCCACTTTACGTTTTGGCCTGTAACTCTTGAACCGTAGGTCGGAAAATTAAAAATATTTTTTCCCTGGATTCCTTGGGCCATGACGCATCTCCCCATATAGGCCACGCCCATTTGCGCCATGATAGATTGTCCGCCATCTTGAATTTTCTCCAAAACACACTTTTTGCTCCTTTTCCTACATATTTTCTTCAAATGTCACAAAAATCGGTACACATGATCCACACACACACACACACACACACACACACACACACACACACACACACACACACACACACACACACACACACACACACACACACAGCTCCACTTCACACGGGTGTGATTTTTTCTATGCAACCTTCTAATAAAATCTTCAATCAATCAATCAATCAATCAATCAATCAATCAATCAATCAATCAATGCTTTTCCTGATGCTTTTCCTGGATTTCAATGGGTTAAGAAACCAGAAAATGTTGAGAAATTAGGCCACAAACCCCCCAATATGGCCATTATACACTGAGAACAGCGAACGTCAAAACAGCCGCACCCCATTACTGTCTGTCAATGAACCTAGACCCCCACGAAAGCTACGGTAGACACGCGCCAGCGAGCGCTCACTATAGTTACAACAAGCCAGAGAATGGACTGTCTGTGTGCGCGTGTGTGTGCGCGTGTGTGAGCGTGTATGTGTTTGGGGTGGTCGCCCGTGCGAGCGACTCGCCTCGGTGGCAGCAGGAAATGACAGCAACGAAAGCTGTCACTGACCGTTTCCTGTCCCCACGTCACCTGGGGTGGACGTACGTAGGTGGGGTGGGTGGTGTTGGGTTCAGTGACTTCCATGATGGAGATTTTTCCCTCTCTCTCTCCCTCCCTCCCTCCCTCCCTCCCTCCCTCTCTCCTCTCACGTCTCCGTATATGTTTGGGCACGGGGGCGGAAAGAACAGCACTTGTAGGAACTAAAGCGAGTTGTAAAAATATGCTTTGATCAGGCGGGTGGAAGAAAGTACTCGGATTTCAAAAGGTAAAAAGTAGAAAGTAACACAATGTAGATGCTTTCTGTTCTACAAGTACAAGCCTGCATTCAAAAAGTACAAAACGTTGACATATTCGTCAATTACAATAGTCGAAGTTGTCATACAGAAAGTCCCGTTTCACAAGCTTTCTCAAAAGGTTTTCTGAATTCCTCAAAATTCCGCAATCTCACAATGTGACACATACGTTGTTAGCTTGTAGATTGATGGCTATTTTCAAACAGACAAATCATAAAAGTATTAATTGGTTAGCGTATGTTTTGTAATAATTATAACCGAAATCTACAAAGTAACAACACGTTTCAAGAATATATACCGGTATAGTGCAAAATTTTGCCTCTGAGCAAAAACAGAAGTGGGATAGAAGTATTAAGTGCTGAAAATGGACTGTATACTGTACCTACAGTATGTATACGGTAAGTATACAGTAAGTACCCACAAATTGTACTTAAGTACAGTACTTGAGTAAATGTACTTAGATGCTTTCCACAACAGGCTTTGATAGTCGGCTGACTGGGCTTTGATTTGTTGCTCCGTGGCGGAGCCGAGACGACGCTGGCACGCAACACGTGCTTCCAGAGCTGGCACTGGGCTGTGGTGTAAAGTAACTAAGTACATTTACTTGAGTACTGTACTTAAGTGCAATTCTGAGGTATTTGTTCTTTACTTGACATTAGCCTATTCCCTCTCTCTCTCTGTCACTCTCAATCAATTCCCTCAATCCCTCCCCGGCACAATGCACCCTAAGTGTCAGTATAAAACCAACATAGTAAAGAGGAAACTTGTCTCTGTTATTGTCAAATGTGTTTTTATGATGAGTGTGAGCGTGAGTGCGTGAAGCATTAGCGATTCAGAAATAGACAGCGACAACATCCATTATCCTGGGGTGGAACGTTTGCCAAAAAATAGCCGATCTACAAGCTCACAACATGTCGAGCTTGTAGATCAACTATTTTTATTTGGCATAGAGTGAAAAAAAATCACACCTGTGTGAACTGAGCGGTGGAGGCCTGCGCACCTTGTGAGCTTGTGAGCTTGCAAATGGCAGACCTACAAGCTCACAATGCGTCGTAGGATAGTGATATTGATTTGACGTCATATATCACAGGCCTAACTGCTTCACGTGTTTGTGTATATAGGCTACCTGTATGACAGCGGGAGAGAGAGAGAGAGAGAGAGAGAGAGAGCAAGGCTATAATATTTATTTCACTGTGTATAAGAGAGAGGTAATGATAGCTTGGTGGGGCTTTGTAAACATGCTGTCACACACACACACAATATGAGGGAACGCGATGAAGACATAACAACTGAATGATGGACAGATGACAGGTAAAGGAGATGAGAGAGGAGAGGAGAGCCTAGGGCACCAAATACCTGCCCTCAGGGGCGTCACAAGGGGGGGGGGGGGGGGGGGGACTGAGTTACTAGGGCCCAAGGTGGTGGGGCCTTAATTATTTTATACGTTAGCTATTAAAAATAGCAGATTTACAAGCTCACAGCGCGGCACCGCGTGCCGCGATGCGAGCTTGTAGATCTGCTATTTTGTTTTTGAAACGTCGTGAAAATGTGTACAAATCTTTGAATATGTATTTCTTAAGCGAACAGTTGTACCTCAAATTTTGCTTCTGGGGTGGTCCCTGGAACTAAATATTTTGAGATGGGCGTCCGTGGCCAAATATATATCATTTTGGGGGTCCTTCACATGAAAATATTTGAGCACCACTGACAAAGAAACACAGTTTTTTTCAAAAAACCTTTTTGAAATATTCAGACTCCGCACAAATGTTCACGTTTCTTAAAAAATAAATAAAGCACAAAATGCGAGTGAATCCTTCTACCCCCAGGGCCCAGAATTTGGTGTGACACCCCTGCCTGCCCCCCCGGACACCTGCAACACGCACACGCACACACACACACACACACACACACACACACACACACACAAACAGATGTCGCCTCGTATTCCCGAGCAGAAGTGCAAAGAATGAAGGCGATAAAAGAGCGGAGAGAAAGAGAAAGAGCCCGCCGGACCCATCTGGACTTTAAATCACCTGCCCTCCTCTTTTCACGTGAGCATGCGTGAATGTAGGTCAGCGCCAGAGGTGGAAAAAGCACTCGAATGTTTTACTCAAGTAAAAGTATCAATACTGCAATATAGGGCTGTCAGATTATGACATTTTACATGACGATTAATTGTCACTCAAATTATTTGGCGATTAACGATTTAATTGTGTTTTTGTCGTTGATAATTACATTTCAGTTTGGCTTTTAGGCTTTGAAGTTGCACATTGCAGATATGAACCTAAATATACAAATAAATTACTGACATATTTGACAACTTACTACTAACGATCTACAAGCTCACAACGCGTCGCGATGCGATGCGTTGTGAGCTTGTAGATCATCTATTTCCACTATTTCTGACATTTTTCAACATTCACAATCATGACGATTATGACAAAATAATTGCGATAATGTCAAATAATCACGATTAGACGATTATGTAATAATTGTGACAGCCCTATACTGCAGTATAGAAATACTCTGTTAGGGTGCCCTCACACCAAAATACCTAGAGTGGAATCCGCCAATGCATTTCTTTTTCTTTTTTATATCTGTTTATTAAAGATTTTCCTTTTTTTCTTTTCAACAAGTACAAAAGTGTCAAAGTTTAAATTTTCACAAAATGTACAGATGTAAACAACAACAACCCCAAGAATCCGCCAATGCATTTCAATGAGAATGGAGCGTTTTTTTGCCAGTAGAGGATTTCTGGAAAAAAGAACGCTCCATTCTCATTGAAATGCATTGGCGGATTCCACTCTACGTATTTTGGTGTGAGGGCACCCTTACAAGTAAAAGTCCAGAATTCATAATGTAATTGAGTAAAAGTACAAAAGTATAGGCATCAAAATGTACTTAAAAGTACCAAAAGTAAACGTGTAAAATGTTTGAAAATAGCAGATCTACAAGCTCACAACGCGTCGCAAATGCGACGCGTTGTGAGCTTGTAGATCGGCTATTTTCAAACAGCCTCGGTATAGAACAGGTCTAAAGTGGTTTACGTATGTTTTATAATAGTAGAATTTATATCTGCAAAGTAACTAGTAACTAAATAAATAAAATAAACCCTAAAATAAATATAGTGGAGTAAAAGTACAATATTTGAATCCAAGATGTAGTGGAGTAGAAGTAAAAGTATTGGAAATTGGAAATACTAAAGTAAAGTACAAATAACTCAAAAGTGAACTTAAGTACAGTACTTAAGTAAATGTATTTAGTTGCTATATACACCACTGGTCAGCACTCTGCTCCGGCCTGGACTTGTCACCAGGTTTTGGGTTCCGGAACCCGGAGGAATCGGAGGAACCGGATTCCAACGTTGAGTATAACTGGAACCTGGTTGCGTCGCATTTGGAACCGTATCCGGAACTTCAATCCAGTTAAAATATGATTATTTTGGGGGCCGCGGCCTGAAAAGGTTGAGAACCACTGCTATAGGGCATAGCAGTGGCGGCCATATTTGAAAACTTTAGGTTACTAGTTACTTTGTTTCGACCGAAGGTCGCATATACCCTGAAAAACCTTGTCGCTTGTCTGTCTGTACAGGAAGTGATGTCAGTGTGATGTCACGTGTTTTTCAGTACAGGATGTGATGTCACGTGACATCACTTTTATGAGTCATTCTGTACCACATCACTGTGACTCACTGTCACTCTGTGCCACATCACTACTCTGAAGTCCAGGCCGAAAATGAGAATGTTAGGGTAACCCCTTATGCCCATATATGGAGATCCACAGGCATCAAACCAAGGCCCTAACTCACCAAGGCCCTGCTTGGCATTACTTACGTACGTTTTATGCCCATATATGGAGATTCCTATATTGTCAATATTAAGGACATTATTAAGGATATTATGTTATCAATGTTTTGACATAACATAACTATCATGAAGGGGTCTCCATATATGAGTAACTGGTCCCATATACATCACTGGCCAGATGGCCAAGAATTGGCGACCTCGCCCCTTTAGCATGTCACCCTGAGGTCGCAAGTCACCCTGAGGTGTCTTACTAGTTATTACATTTAGTTACTAGTTACTTTGTAGATTTAGATTATTATTACATTTAGTTACTAGTTACTTTTAAGGACGTCAGAGTATAAAATAACAGGGCTTGACGTGGTTGAGAGGGGAAAGCTAGCGGTCTGGCCGGGCACAACGGCGTGCCCAGAGTGAATTTGAAACAATTAGCATTGAGGTGTTTTGCTCCAGTGAAGCTGCTTAGTGGCTGCTAACAGAAGACTGTGGTCGTACTGGGCGGCTGCCCACCGGCATACCGTACGCTACCATGCACTGGTGGAAGGAGTACCCCAATTTCTCTTTTTACTGAAGTAACTGTAAAAGTAGCAATAACACAGTCTGAAAATATGTACTTTCAAGTACAAAATCTTACTTTAGAAGAATTTAGTAGACAAAAGAATTAGCATCAAAATAGCAAAACGTCATTGTCGGGTGGAAAATTTGTATCTCCAAAACCGTTAATTTTGTATTTATCATAAAAAAAAAAGAAAACAATTTAAACTAGTGAAAACAGACGATTTACAAGCACACAACGCCTCGCACCGCGAGGCATTGTGTGCTTGTAGATCTGCTGTTTTCACTAGTCTTGTGCGACAGACTTGTATGATGAAGCAGGGCTTTACTTTATGAACACATTTCAAACTTGGAGATACAAGGTTTCTGCCCGACAGTGACGAAAAGTAAGATACTAATCAGGAGGAAAAATGCAGAATACAGTAACAGCATATCATGTTATTGGACAATAATTACTGATCATTAATCATTCAAGACCTACAGTATTTTACACTTTGGCAATTGAAAAATAGCCGATCTAAAAGCTCACAGCGATATGAGCTTGTAGATATTCCATTTTTGAAAAGGTGTTGATTATTTCTGATTAATAATTTGATTTAATCACGAACAATCTAAATCCTCGATGTAACTATAGTATCTAAAGCCGTCAAATACTTTTACTGGAGTAAGAAGTGCAATATTTGAGTCTGAGGCGCATGGTGGAGCATGGCAGCCTATAAGTAAAGCACCTGAGTAAATGTATTAAGTTACTTTCCTCCGCTGGCTACGAGTGTAGAGCAGGACACTGCCGTACAGGAATGTCAGTCAACTTCCCTTTGGAAAGAAAGCGTCTGTGGTCAGTGTGTGTGTGTGTGTGTGTGTGTGTGTGTGTGTGTGTGTGTGTGTGTGTGTGCGTGTGCGTGTGCGTGTGCGTGTGCGTGCGTGTGCGTGTGCGTGTGCGTGCGCTTGCGCGTGTGCGTGCAGCCGTTAGTGCTGCATCGTCAGAGTCCAGCAGACTCCCAAAAGTTGGTCAAACTAACGTGATTGGCAGAAACACTATCCAGCGATCTATTTTAAGAGTGCGCCATTGGATTAGGTGGCTGTATGGCACGCTGGAAAGCAAAGCACAGAGCTTGGAGTCTGGATTTTGGTTGGACAGACAGAGGACTGCTGTGGAGTCAATAGTACTGTAACTGATCGTCACTGGCAGCCAGTGGTGAACTGGCCTGCTCCAAATCCCCAATAAGTGAATCTGTATCAGGCCCGGTTTGGATTTACTTTAAAATATGGAAATTACACAGTTTGATGATTGAATCTGGTTAAGACTTCATCCTGTGGGGTGCCTGCTGGCCTACCGGTCCAAGCGCATACCACATAGGCTCAAGTGTAGCCTGACGGCTCCTACAGATTTTGGCCTAAAATCACGCACAGTACACAGTATCTCTAAAGTAATGTTGTTAACATGGATCTGTCCCATTTCCCGTATTCCCTCCTGATTGGCTATGATTGCCTTCCCTAAAGTTTGTGTATGCAACATGACGGTCACTTACCGATTAGGGAGTCTTACTGGTGTAAGACAGTGTTTCTCAATCTTTCAAATTTCAAGGTCTCCCCTTAACTCTTTAGTTAAGAGTTACATCCAGTGTATGTTAAAAATGACAGACTTGCAAGGGTGAATTTAGACTCCCATAAAGGAACCCAGAGAGTCCCTGAAATCCACTTTGAGAAGACAGTCAGGCACGCACTAAAAAATGTTTGCGCGTGCACACACACACACACACACACACACACACACACACACACACACACACACACACACACACACACACACACACACACACACACACACACACACACACACACACACACAAACAACCAGGCTGCCAGTGGTCTTCCATTTCCTGCGTGTTGTCTGTGAGGAAGGGGTGGGGGTGGGGGGGGGGTTGTCCTGTTGTTCCAGGAAGATCAAAGACGTATAAAACACGCTGCTTATTAAAAAGCCTGCAGGCTGAAGAAAAAAACACATTTATACCCCATGGACAGAACCAGACCTAGAACAACACACACACAGACAATGACACACAACCGACCACTAACACACAGACACACACACACAGAAAGAGCGCGACGTCGTCATCGTGACAGCGAGAAACACCGGAGAAGTTTATTGCGACCGTAGGCCGGAGTTAAGTATGAGGTCTTCGTACTAATCTTAGTACTAATCTCAGTAAGAATCTCAACTATACACCTCAATTTTATTGACATTGTGACATCACGTGACATCACCTGACATCACCTCATCAAAGATCATACACTGGATATCATATCCATACATGGAGACGAGACTGGATTATCACCTAGATCTCCATATATGGAGCTGACCTCTACATCTATGATTCCCAGATAATGCCCTGTTAGGGCAACCACACGAATAGAATCCCTTTTATGCCCATAAAAGGGGACAAGGACAACCGTGTCTCACGGCACACGGTTGGTTCTACAGACAGGGATCTCCATATATGGGCATAAAAGGGATTGTATGTATGATGTCAGACTTTCACATAGCGAGTAACCGACTAAGCATGTCTGGGGTCTCACAGCACACGGTTGATTCTACAAACCTTTAAGGCGAGGTCGCTTTACTCCCTTAGGCGTCTTACTGGTATAACTAACTGTCTGCGTGCCAGAAACTCTCCATATACGGGCATGTAGCGGTTGTTACTTCCACGGCCGTCCACTCAGGCAATTGCAATATTGTTGCAGTCAGACAGAATCAAGAGCTCCTACGTCTGTCTTTGTATGCAGGTCCCTATGAGTGTCCATATGAACACAGAACTCCATGTATGGAGAGAACTGTCACGGACAGAACGGCCCATACAAGGAGATGCACGAGTGTTGTGTTTGATACTATGCGAAGTGAGCACTTCGCACAGGTGCGATTTTTAGTAAATGAACACCCTCACATTATCCAGTTTGTCAGACAGGTCAACATCAAACCTGGATCTCCATATATGGAGCCGACTAGATCATCACGTGGATCTCCACATATGGAGCTGACCAACACTGACATTGTCATCTCTACATCACTCCATATATGATAGCTGACACGTTCTGACATCACCAGGATGACTCGACCAGCTCAGCGGAAGAGTATAAAGAGAGAACTCGCCTTGTATAGCACAAGATTCAACCAACACACTCAAGAATCTCCAACAGGACACTTCTCAGACAGTCCTTTCCTTTAGTAGTACTTTTCAGTCGAATTGGAGACAAAATGTCCCACCGTAAGTTTTCGGCTCCGCGACACGGCTCGCTGGGCTTCCTGCCCCGGAAGAGGTGCAAGCGTCACCGCGGCAAGGTCAATCGCTTCCCCGAGGACGACCCCAGCAAGCCTGTCCACCTGACTGCCTTCCTTGGCTACAAGGCTGGCATGACCCACGTTGTCCGCGAGGTCGACAGACCCGGCTCGAAGGTGAACAAGAAGGAGGTGGTCGAGGCCGTGACCATAGTGGAGACTCCTCCCATGATCGTGGTTGGCGTCGTGGGCTACGCCCGGACCCCCCGCGGCCTGCGCTCCTTCAAGACCATCTTCGCCGAGCACATCAGTGATGAGTGCAAGCGTCGCTTCTGTAAGAACTGGCACAAGTCCAAGAAGAAGGCCTTCACCAAGTACTGCAGAAAGTGGCAGGATGACGACGGCAAGAGGCAGCTGGAGAAGGACTTTGCGTCCATGAAGAAGTACTGCCAGGACGTCCGAGTCCTGGCCCACACTCAGATGAGCCTACTGCCCCACAGGCAGAAGAAGTCTCACCTCATGGAGGTACAGCTCAACGGAGGCTCCATCCCCGACAAGGTCGATTGGGTCCGCGAGAAGCTGGAGCAGGCCGTGTCGATCAACACAGTCTTCGCCCAGGACGAGATGATCGACGTCATTGGAGTCACAAAGGGCCACGGAAACAAAGGCGTCACCAGCCGCTGGCACACAAAGAAGCTTCCTCGCAAGACCCACCGCGGCCTGCGCAAGGTTGCCTGCATCGGCGCCTGGCATCCTGCCCGCGTGGGCTTCTCTGTGGCCCGTGCTGGCCAGAAGGGCTACCACCACCGCACGGAGATCAACAAGAAGATCTACAGGATCGGCCAGGGCTACCACAACAAGGACGGAGAGCTTGTGAAGAACAACGCCTCCACAGAGTATGATTTGTCCAATAAGAGCATCAACCCCATGGGAGGCTTTGTCCGTTACGGAGAGGTGACCAACGACTTCGTCATGCTGAAGGGCTGTGTGATGGGGACCAAAAAGAGGGTGCTCACTCTGCGCAAGTCTCTGCTGGTGCAGACGAGCCGCCGGGCCCTGGAGAAGATCGACCTCAAGTTCATCGATACCGCCTCCAAGTTTGGACACGGACGCTTCCAAACTGCAGAGGAAAAGAAGGCGTTTATGGGGCCACTCAAGAAGGACCGCTTGGTCAAGGAAGAGACTGCTTGAAGCACCTGTCCTTTCGCTCGAGTGGGCCCTGAGGAAATTCGACGGCTTCGCCAAGAAGAACCATGGACTGTCTAACCCAGGGGTGCCCACAATTTTTTGACGAGAGATCTACTTTTAAAATGACTAGCTCAACATGATCTACCCATCCAAAATGTTTTAGCTGAGGGCCTGAGGGGGGCTTTGGAATAGCAGCACTGGCGTTACATTTTAGACAAACACACTTACTGTAAGGGGGAAATAAATGGGAAATACTGGGGGGAATGTCTTCATCCTTCATTGTGTATGGAAGTGGTAGGTTTTGGGGTTATTTGTAATGCTACAGACTCTTGAATAAAGCATTGCATTGGAGGTTTGCCTGTAGACTTTAGAAGCCATGAAGGGAGCTGACAGGCCCTTCTTGATGTCATATTGACATATTCTTTTCATATTTTAATTAGCCTATATATTTTTAGAGGCTTGTCATGTTGTCTACCTGCACACCCTTGGTGATCTACTGGTAGATCACGATCTACCTTTTGGGCAGCCCTGGTCTAACCTCTCTCCACCACAGAACGTTCCAACAGCAAGCCATCCAACCTGGCAGCACCTAAACACAGCTATTGTGCAGTGCACTCAGTGAAATCTGAAGTGTTAACTCTGAGAATGTACTTTTGATGCTTTTGAATTTGAACTCTGAAAAGTAACAGTTTTGAACATGTATGGTCTCCACCATGACTACACCACTACACGGCCCTCACATCTAGAGTTCGGGCCACAGCACACCACCGATCCGACAAATACTATGCTCATATTTGGGCAGGGCAGGGGTCTCCATATATGGGCATAAAAGGGATAAGGACTAACAGATACAGATATCTTTATATGGGCATACAAGGGACAAGCGCTGACAGATACAGAAATGTCCATATATGGGCACATCAGCATGCCATATACGGTATGGACATATAGGCCTACTGATGACATCGGGGAATTCCATATATGATCATAAATGGCACAAGGATTGATACAGATACAGGGATCTCCATATATGGGCATAGAAGGTTCTCTGCTTCATCTCTCTCAACTAAGAGGTCCTTGGACTGAAAACGTTGAAGACCCCTGTTCTATGACGTTAGTCTCGTACTACAGACATAGGGACATACAGTACACACAAAGTCAGACACATGAGCTGTTAGCACCGCTCAAAAGGTGTCTGCTGTGCAAAAAGCCCTGAGCAGACGTTAAAATGACCCCAAACATGTTTGAAAGGGAAATTTCCCTTTAAGCCTAAAACAATAGGGTTTACTGTAAGTGGTTGAGGTGTAGGTGCACAGGAGGTCGTTTCCCCTATGATTAGAGTGATGCTACGGGCAAACTCTCTTCCAGTACACAGCTCTGCAGGAATGTGACAGCTGTGGTTTCTGCTAATGTGGACACTTAATTTACCATAACACACCTAACAGTCAGGAAGAATGCACAAGCAGCACTTCTTTTGTCTGTACATGTGTATGTGTATGTGTGTGTGTGTGCGTACGTGCGTGCATGCGTGTGTGTGTGTGTGTGTGTGTGTGTGTGTGTGTAGTCCACAAGGGTTGAAGGACCAACTACTTAACAAGGTTGTTTGAAAATAATGGAGGGACTTTACCGTTCACGTGCCATGCTGTTACAGGTCTCGGGTTTTAAAACGGCCATTAAACAGATTTATCGTGTGTGCGTGTGTGTGCATGCGTGCGTGCGTGCGTGCGTGCGTGCGTGCGTGCGTGCGTGCGTGTGTGTGTGTACGTGCGTGTGTGTGTGTGTTTGTGTGTACAGTACCAGCTGTGAAGATGACAAGGCGCGTCAGTGAAATGTGTTGACACAGGGTCTAAACCCAACAGGTTCACGGTTATTTTGCCTTTTTCACGGTGACAGTAAAGCGCTCTCTCACCTTCAGCTCATCCCCCACCCCCCCACCCTAATCTGCTGCGTGGCAATATGTGTTTCTCATCTTTTATTGTCTGAACACGGGTAGGTTTACACTATGTCTGAAACAGTGGGTGAAATTAGTTTTTGAGTAATAAAAAAACGAATCAAATAAGGTATCTCTACAGTATTTACACATAGGCAGAAACTTCTTATCTCCATATTCTAACTGTGTTTTTTTCGTAAATTAACGGCCTATACTTGATCATACGACAGCGTCACACAAAAGCATCAAAGGTAGCAAATATGCAAGCTCCAAACGCAGCGTGAAGTGACGCGTTTTGAGCTTCTAGATCTGCTACTTTTTATATTTTAGAATTTGAATCCTGAAAACAGTTATGGGGGTTGAGTGTCTTGCTCGGACACATTTCCAGGGGCCAGGAATTGGGTCCGGGGACCCCCAGGGCCCTATGGATACACATCAGCTATTTTACAAAGGAATCTGGACATTCTTCTGAAAATTGAGAATTGAATATTTCTGACACTTTTAACGCCACAAATCTTGTATGGGATCTTCTTGGCACAAGATCTTTTGAGATGGGGGGGCCGGTCCTCAGCCAAAAAAATGGATGCTTGACATGAAAAAGTTTTTGAGAACCACTGCTTTACCCATTCAGCTACAGCGACCCCAATGACGCCTGCGGAACGCTTAACGTCCTCGGCACCGGGCGTGTCTGGCCTCAAAGCTAACTCACCTAGCATCTGTGAGCCATTAAAACTAACTGGGCGACCATGCACATCCACCCAGCGGCACGCACACACGCAGCCATTAGAGCTAGCATTAAGCTATTCCATTAAGCTAACCCCGTGTTTAAGCTCCGTCCGTTCCCCCCTGTTTAAAATACAGGGTCGACTTTGGAGGCCGTCCCAAAACCACACCGCTTTCCCTCTGCCTGCCCGAGCGCCTCCTCATCTTCTCCTTGGATGTGGCGCTTGAAGAAGACCCATGTGTCTTCTGTGTCTTTCATCCAATGGTTAATGTAAGTATTATCGTCATTGTCGGGTGGAAACCTATGTCCAAAACTGTTCGTTTTGTATTACCATTTAAAAAAATGATTTAAAATAGTGAAAATGGATGATCTACAAGCACACAACGCCTCGCATCACGAGGCGTTGTGTGCTTGTAGATCTGCAGTCTTGTATGATGAAGCAGGGCTTTGCTTTACGAAAAAACATATTTTAAACTTGGAGATACGAGGTTTCTGCCCGACAGTGACAATATATAAGTACTGTACTTTTTTTCACAGTTTTGAGGTTACTGTATTAATTTCCAATACTTTTACTTCTACTCCACTACATCTCGGATCCAAATATTGTACTTTTACTCCACAACATTTATTTGAACATTTTAGGTACTAGATACTTTGTAGATTTTGATAATTTTGCCTAATGAGCACTTTCTACTTTTGGTACTTTAAATACATTTTGATGCCAATACTTTTGTACTTTTAATCAAGTGAATTTTGAATACCATATACTTGTATTGTATTTCTACATTGCAGTATTGATAATTTTAGTAAAAAAAAAAAAAAAACCTTTTCCACTGCTTTCATCATCCCTCCATCTTTCATCATGCCTCTATCTCTCTCCATTCCCTCATCCCTCGTTCATTCCGCCGTTCCCATGTTGAAGTTCTTGCGGTGGAAGAAAGCGCTCAGATGTTTTCACTTACAGGGACCACGTACTTCACCACAGCTTCAATCTTATCTTCATATACTTGGGCCTCACCAGTGCTCGTTATACGGATGGCAACCGTCTCCGTGTTTTCACTCTGGCGTCTCATTGGTGGGCTGCGGGCAGTTCAAACACCTTGCCTACCAGTGACATCATCAGTGGTGATTCCAAAAACTACAACCATTCTCTTCCTGGAAAGTTATCAGGCTGAAATAGAGGCCAACGTGGAGAGCCACCTTTACAAGAAAAGGTCCTCCATACCAGGGGTTCCCAAACCTTTTTGTCTCAGGGCACCCCATAAATATTTTTTTAATCCAAGGCACCCACCCCTACATTATATTTTTCACTCCCAGCACCTTATATTTATAGCATATCGTCATGTCCAAAACCGTTTGTTTTGTATTTATCATCTATAAAATGTACTAAACTAGTGAAAACAGCAGATCTACAAGCACACAACGCCTCGCGATGTGCTTGTAGATCGGCTGTTTTCACTAGTTTTGTGCGACAGTCTTGTATGATGAAGCAGGGCTTTGCTTTATCAAAAGACTACACATTTGAAACTTGGAGATACGAGGTTGCTGCCCGACAGTGACGATATTTTAGTGATTATGTTGCAAGGAAAACGTTGAGATAATAGCCATTTTGGTTAGAACTGACTGAAAATAACTTTGTACTAAATGATACAAAATATTGTTTCAAGTGTCCAAATAAATTCCAAATATTATCAAATGATCTTGCGGCACCCCTGGACTGCCGTCACGGCACCCCAGGGTGCCCCGTGACCCACTTTGAAAACCCCTGCTCTATACTGTTTATGTATAAGTAAAAGTAATAAAGTATTGATTGATTGATTGAAAACTTTATTAGAAGATTCATTGCATGGGAAAAGGTACAGTCTCATGACAGTAGTACAGTTCACTGGTGTGTGTGTGTGTGTGTGTGTGTGTGTGTGTGTGTGTGTGTGTGTGTGCGTGCGTGCGTGCGTGCGTGCGTGCGTGCGTGCGTGCGTGCGTGCGTGCGTGCGTGCGTGCGTGCGTGCGTGCGTGCGTGCGTGCGTGTGTGACCGGCAATCGAAGTCACAAGAGAGGTGAATGCTATGTCAAGATTTGCCTTAAAAGAATCCACAACTTTCCAATGGCATTAGTTCAATAACAAACACACAGTAAAGTCCTGTCAAGTGTTAATTTAACTCCGGGAGTATAAAAATGGAACCAGATATGGGTCCATTTGGTTGGCTTTGTGCACTCCTGGAGTTACATTTACACTAAGTACTTCATACTGTGCATAAGTCAGAGCCAAAGCCTCAATAGGGGTTGGCTGATCAGATCACACACATTCCTGATTGAGCTGTCCTCATAATGTACGAGTCAAATGCAAAGAGTTCATTCTACTGAAAATTAATAACAGAAACAGATACCAATCAGCGACGTCTCGATTGGGGCCAGATCACAGCCCATATGGGGATGATCTTGACGCCATTACCAGGACGTCATATGGACTTTTTTTGTTTGACAGGATTTATGTTGGTTGAAATCAGGTGATACTGCACATACAGTATGAAACAGAGCTGCTACTTTTAAATGCGTTTTGAGAAAAAATAATGCTGTTATTTGTTCCAAAAGCTTTATACCCTGTACGTATATAAAATGTCACAATGCGACATAGCTGTTTACACAATGCTCTACCCCCTCCCAATGTATATTATGTTCCCCATTTTCAACTGTTTTTATTTTGTTTGTGACACTTGCTTTGGCAATGTAAATGTATGTTTTCTCATGCCAATAAAGCTCCTTTGAATTGAATTGATATTCTTGGCCAGATAAATATAATAACTAGTTAGGTATGTCCCAGAATATAACCTTATATGCTCATATTTCAACTAACATTACAAACTGACATTACAAGCTATCCTAAGTGTGGGGGGACGCCACTGGAAAAGACTTGGGGTCTTTTCCAGTGGCGACTGGCGTCCCATTTGCGTTTTTAGACAGGTTAGAGAGGTAATAATGACAGAGAGAGAGAGAGAGAGAGAGAGAGAGAGAGAGAGAGAGAGAGAAAGGTCAAATGATCAGATGACAGCCTGTAGCTGTGTTTTTATAGAGCTGTGTTCACCTCAATTAACTGTACACACAGTCACACACACACACACACACACACACACACACACACACACACACACACACACACACACACACACACACACACACACACACACACACACACACACACACACACACACACACACACACACACACACGCACGCGCGCGCACGTTTCTTTTGCGGTTCTTTGCGGTTCAGTGAAAACATTCATGCCCTCTCAGACAGTGAGTCAAGACACCTGTGTTCATCTGTCCAACCCCCCTCATACACAGGGGGTGTGCGCGCGCGTGTATGTGTGTGTGTGTGTGTGTGCAGGGACGTGCTGGGCTCCTGATTCAGCCCGGGAAAAAGAGTTGGAGAGGCCCTCATTGCGCGCTATGGAGAGAGATAGGGGCTTTTAAGCCGTGACATCATTTTGTAGGCAGAGGAGAATCTGCCCCCAGAGCATTTTCTGTCCCTCGCTATTTCAAAAAACAACGACTAAAGAATAACGACTAAAATATAATTCTAACACTTTCCTTTCAACAACAAAGAGAAGAAAAATGTGTAAATAGTAAAAATAGTAAAAAGATTCACGGAAACTGGGGGCAGAAATTCTCCTCTGCCTACAAAATGATGTCATACTTAAAGCCATACTGTGTAAGTTGCCCAACTAGTGGTCATTAGCCCTATAGCAAACCGCGGTCGCGTCCGCGTCTTTCGTCCGTTTTTCGTACCTTCAGACCCCCGCGTCTGCCTCCACCTCGCTGAGATCTATCTTTTAAGGGGTCCCTTGTTCCTGTGCGTTCAGTAATTCCAGAGATACGGACTCCTTCACCCTGCCTGGTAGGCGAAATTACCTAGAGAAGGGATGGTACAAACGGGCGACAACAAATATGGCTGCCATAGCGACCCCACTTCAAGATGCGCTGTGATTGGCCGGCAGTTGTATAACCCTCGCTGTGATTGGCCGGTAGTGTGATGACGCAATTTTGGCGCGAGATCCGGTCCACGGCAAGGATCTCAGTTTACATATAGAGAAGGCTTTACAGGCTGAAATTCACGGCGCGGATCTTCTAAAACTTTTGTGATTTAATAGTTAGGAGAATTTTAAGATTTGTTTTATAAAAAAAGTTACATAGTACAACTTTAACAGCCCCATAGCGCTGCTGCTACTCAAAGATTTGCCATTTCAGATCATGACAAGTGACAAGCCAGTGGGCCAATTATTGTACATGAGTTATATTTCATCGTTGTCGGGTGGAAACCTTGTATGTCCAAAACCGTTTGTTTTGTATTTATCATTTTAAAAATGATTTAAACTAGTGAAAACAGCCGATCTACAAGCACACAACGCCTCGCACCGCGAGGCGTTGTGTGCTTGTAGATCTGCTGTTTTCACTACTTTTGTGCGACGGCCTTGTATGATGAAGCAGGGATTTACTTTACGAAGAAATCTACAAATTTGAAACTTGGAGATGCAAGGTTTCTGCCCGGCATACTTTGTTGGCCACCCAGCCCCCAAAATGGAACGAAGGCCGACATATTAAAAAATAAATAAAAAAAAGTTTTCCTAATGGCCGGCCCGGATCGACCAGGAATGAACCGGCCGTTCGGGAGTTGTCCCGCTTTTCCCAATAGCCAGCACGTCCCTGTGTGTGTGTGTGTGTGTGTGTGTGTGTGTGTGTGTGTGTGTGTGTGTGTGTGTGTGTGTGTGTGTGTGTGTGTGTGTGTCACGTGCACACACACGAAGGGATCTCTCATTATTTCTTGTACCTGCCCTGCAGCAGTGTCTGGATACTATATGACATCTTATTAATGTGGAACTACACACGCGTACGCATCCACCCGCACATGCATGTACACACACACTTGCACGCACGCATTCGTGCACGCACGCACGCACACACCCAATTGTATTAAACAGGACTTGGGTTGATGTCAGCTAGAATTACTTCAATACACTTAATTCAAAGCCCAGCCCTTTCATTCAGAGAGGGAAGGCCAACCTCAAATGAACTCCACCGTCTTAAAGGAGTAGTTCACCCCCAAAATGACTTTTCTATTGATTAGTCACGACATGGAGACTTGGGTTCAATAATATTTTTTTGTATTTGTCGCATTCCTAATAGTCAGGGGATATTAATAAAACCGGGAAATTCACAGCTAGGGTAATTCTTTCGTGCAAAACAAAAACAAATTCAGAATAATTAAAAACACCTACTGTAGTTCACATACCACTTAAAGCATATTTTTAGGAGTCATTTTTTTCCCTTACAGTATAGTGTATAGTAAGTGAATGAGACCCAGAATTACCCTAGCTGTCAAACATTTTGCTAGGGATGTTGAATTTCAATCTTTGTTAAATATGTTACTAGACACCTTTACTAACACATTGGTGAAGAAATTGTTTGGTAAGGAATTTATTCCCAGATTTGACAGGTATTCTGCTAATTTCCCCTGACTATAAGACAAAAAAAGGATTATAGTAAATTTACCACCATTGATTCTGAATGGGGACCCAAATGCATGGGCCTGGATGGGGACCCAAATACAAGGCCCTGGAAGAGGAAACAAATGCATTTGTGTGAGAATCAATAGGGGTAAATTTACTTGCCCCTTGACCCTAAATGTACCCCCATTGATTCTGACCCAAATGCCTTTGGGTCCCCATCCAGGCCCATGCATTTGGGTCCCCATCCAGAATCAATGGAGTTAAATTTACTATAATCTTTTTTTTTTGTCTTAAGGCACCTTGGGGCATCTTACTGGTATATGCATGAGTGTGTGTATGTGTGTGTGCACGCATGCATGCATGATGTAGCCTATTCCCAGGGACGTGCTGACATTTCTAAAAGGGCCTTTGGGTAAAAATATCGAAAACAGCGGTTATTTTCGGTGCTTGATACCACACTGAACTAAGCATAATCAAGTCAATACTCAGGATGAATACACAGTGAGGTTCAGGAGAGTTTGGACAAGGCAACTGACCGTATTCACACCGCGGCCATCTTGGATCACATGACCACATGGGGTGGCAACGCAGCCAATCAGAAGCTGTTGGGTTAGGCAAGACCCGCCCGTGGAAGCTTCTGATTGGTTGCTTTGCCACCCCATGTGGTCATGTGATCCAAGATGGCCGTCACGGCCGTGGTGTGAATCAGAGCAGTGTAAGCAGAGTGACGACACGCTTTGAACTCGCCGCAGACCGGAAGTGGCTTTGCATGGAGCCTGTTCTCATTCCTAGCGAGCCTCTGCCCCGTCCGCCCCCATTCTAGCCGAGGCATTTCCACTCGCTAAAAGTAGACCAAATCACGTCTTTTTCACCATTTTAACGCATTCACGGGCCTCTCTAAGGTAGATAACATTATTAAAAGGGCGAAAAAGATGTGATTTAGTCTACTTACCAGCGAGTGAAAATGAATGGGGGCGGACGGGGCAGAGGCTCGCTAGGAATGAGACAGGCTCCATGTGTGCGCATGCGTAAGCTAGGCTAAGTTAGCTTCCCACCATAGAGTAAATAGGCTTTCCACGTTTACTATGGGAGTCGACGGAAGTGTCGTAACTCTCTGTTTCTAGGGCTCTGGTGTGAATATGGTCAATTCTCTTGGTCAACGCTCCCATCAGGTATGGCATGGAAAGAGGGCATTTGCATTTCTTTCACCATCGTAAAAAATCATGTCTGGAAAGGGCACGTTTTACAGACGGATAAAAGGGCAGGGGCTCAAGCCCCCTTTGATGTCAATGTGTGCACATGCCTGCCTATTCCTGTTTTTGCCCATGTATGCATGAGAGTGAGAGTGAGTGTGTGTGTGCGTGCTTGCATGCGTGCGGTTATACGTATATGAGCATGTGTAGGCTAGGTGTGCGTGATGAGGTGAGGAGAGAGGCTGCGTTAACACACACACACACACACACACACACACACACACACACACACACACACACACACACACACACACACACACACACACACACACACACACACACACACACACACACACACTAGTACACACACACACACACACACACACACACAGCACAAACATCCTGCCCGCTGTCACCACCACAAACCCCAAACACAGCCGCCCAACACCGGCGGGGGAAGGATTATTTACCCACAAACCCCTCTGATATTAACCTGTTAGTGAGATATGTCAGCAGCACGCTGACGACAACATGTTGTTCAGGTGTGTGTGAGGCCGCACGCTTCCACATTCCACCCAGGTCACCTTATTATCGTCACTGTCGGGCAGAAACCTCGTATCAAAATGGTATGTTTTTTCGCAAAGTAAAGCCTTGCTTCATCATACTGTACAAGGCCGTCGCACGAAAGTAGTGAAAACAGCAGATCTACAAGCACACAACGCCTCGCGCCGCGAGGCGTTGTGTGCTTGTAGATCGGCTGTTTTCACTAGTTTAAATCATTTTTAAAATGAAAAATGCAAAACGAACGGTTTTGGACATACAAGGTTTCCACCCGACAACGACATTATGCTTAGAGCAGGAAACCCTGACTGACTGCAACGCTAAACCATTAACCTCCAATGTGTCTGTCAGTAGAATTCATAGAGACAGACAGACAGAGACAGACAGACAGACACACATGTTGATAGACATGTGCATACATGTTATCCACCTGCAGTGGTGTAAAATAAGTGCTGTAAGTATAGTTACTGTAAATGACTTTTTTTCTATTGATTAGTCACGCCATGGAGACTAGAGTTCAATAATATTTTTTTGTTTTTTGACAAAAATGTGATAACAATAAATTTACCCCCATTAGTTCCGGATGGGGACCCGTTTCGAAACGGGTCCCCATCCGGAATCAATGGGGGTAAATTTACTCAAATCAATTTTTTTGTCTTAGGAATGTGACAAAAACAAAAAAAAATATTATTGAACTCTACTCTCCATGGCGTGACTAATCAATAGAAAAAAAGTCATGTTTGGGGTGAACTACTCCTTTAAGTACTTAAGTACTTTACTGGAGTATTTCTGGCAAATATTGTAGCCTACTTTTACTTACTACTACTATTACAAAACACTCATTAACCACTTCAGCCCTATATGTCTGTTGTCCATTTGAAAATGTGAAAATGTGTCGCATCGTGACACATTGTGAGCATTGTGACCTCTTAGGTCGATACACGTTGGTCATAACTTGTTGCCTTGCTCAGAAAATAAATCGATATATTTTTTCACTAAGGACAGACTGCCTTGGAATTATATATCTGTGTAAGTCTGCAGTCCACACCTTTTGGAAATCAGTACCATATAAAAAATATTTAAAAAAATGTATATTTCCGAAACGTGTACTTTAGGATTCTAATTCATAAGCGACAAAGGTAGCCGATCTACAAGCTTAAAACGCTTCGCATTGCGGCGATTTTTGAGCTTCTAAATCAGCTACTTTTGTGTAACACGCTAACTGTAGTCAGAAAACATGAAAAAAATATATATACGAGATTTGGTTTCTGTCCGCAGGCAACACATTATCTTCCCTGGCATCAGTAAAGGTTATCATATCTCATCTTAATAGGCCAATTAGAGCTCGCTGCTTTCAAACAGCAGTTTTCACGTTCCAAACTGTCACAAAGAAAGAATTAACTCAAACGGAGGGATGTTGTTACAAAGTATTCAGGTTTCATTTTTTATCAATCAGGACTTACACCTTACGACCTCGACGGCAAAAAACAACTGTCTGTACCAACCCATTTCAGTGAGTGGCGTCTACTTGTTTTTCCCCTCAATCCCAAAAGCAAACATTTCATTATGTGTTGTTCGTATAATGGGGTGACAGACAGACAGACAGGC
This sequence comes from Nannobrachium achirus, assembly GCF_963921795.1. Lineage (NCBI taxonomy): Eukaryota > Metazoa > Chordata > Actinopteri > Myctophiformes > Myctophidae > Nannobrachium > Nannobrachium achirus. Next base: position 12,501,722 of record NC_137821.1, on the reverse strand, counting down.
GAGCATACCGTCGTTGTCGGGTGGAAACCTCGTATCTCCAAGTTTCAAGGCCGTCGCACAAAAGTAGTGAAAACAGCTGATCTACAAGCACACAACGCCTCGCGGTGCGAGGCGTTGTGTGCTTGTAGATCAGCTGTTTTCACTAGTTTAAATTATCTTTAAAATGAAAAATGCAAAACGAACGGTTTTGGAGGGGCCTATACAAGGTTTTCACCCGACAGCGAGGATATTTGGGTTGAGTGAAAGGGCGATGATGGTGATGGTTTGGTGGGACTTGTGTCGACAGAGGCCAGGCTGAAGCTATGAAAACACATTAGGCCTGAAAGCCTCTGCATGCCTGCCTGCCCTGTCGGGACACGACACAGTGCACCGGGAGGCTGTAGCGGCCAGTCATGCGTTCTGTCAAAACTACCCTCTACCCTCGCAAGCACCAACAGGTAGGACAGAGAGAGAGAGAGAGAGAGTGGGAGATAGATAGAGAGAGAGAGAGAGAGAGAGAGAGAGAGAGAGAGAGAGAGAGAGAGAGAGAGGTGGGGGGAGACAGGGAGAGAGTAGGAGAGAAAGAGAGAGAGAGGGATGTATATTATGAGATGTATGTACTCAACTGAACATGTTTTATTTTGATTGTATGAGAGACAGACAGACAGACAGACAGACAGACAGACAGAGAGACAGACAGACAGACAGACAGACAGACAGACAGACAGACAGTGAGTGACAGGCACGTGCACACATAGACATCAAAGGGGGCTTGAGCCCCTGCCCCTTTATCCGTCTGTAAAAAGTGCCCTCTCCAGACCACGAATACAGTTTTTACTATGGTGAAAGATAAATGCTCCCTTTCCATGCCATATACCTGAAGGCAGCATTCAAACTCTCCAAACTCTCCTGAACTTGAATGCAGCATCTTATGTTGAAAGAATTGCCCTCTCTGTGTAGAAATCTCCAGTATTCACTTGATTATGCTTAGTTCAGTGTGGTATCAAGCACCGGAAATAGCCGACCTCCAGACGCGTCGCTCACAACGTTGTGAGCGACGCGTTGGAGGTCTGCTATTATCGATATTTCCACCAAAAGGCCCTTTTTAGAAATGTCAGACCCTGCCTCTCTAACATTCTCTGCAAGTCCCTGGACAGAGAGACATGCAGAGAGACAGAGAGAGAGACAGCGACACACCCGAGCCAATCATCTTCCTGCCTCTGAACTCTGTGCTGTGATTGGACAGCGGCCATCGCAGAGGTTTCTGCTGCCGCACTGTGTCAAACCGGCCGACGTGAGTTATGAGTCCGTATCATGAGCTGTCATATTAATCACACATCTACATCACTCTGACACACTGTGGGGAGGGGGGAGAGAGAGAGAGAGAGAGAGAGAGAGAGAGAGAGAGAGAGAGAGAGAGAGAGAGAGAGAGAGAGAGAGAGAGAGAGAGAGAGAGGGGTTTAGAAATAGAAATACTCCGTTACAAGTAAAAGTCAGAAAATTCTAAATGTACTTGAGCAAAAGCACGAAAGTGTTGTCAAAATGTACTTAAAGTACCAAAAGTTAAAGTATAAAATGTTCTGAAAATAGCAGATCTGCAAGCCCCGATTGGCTATTTTCAAATAGCCTATATGTATTAAAAAGGGCTAAAGTGGATTAATGTATGTTTTATGATGTAATCATGAAACTACCTATAGTGACTAAAGTCTTCAAATAAATGCAGTGGAATAAAAGTACAATAGTTGGATCCGAGAAGTATTGGAGTAGAAGTAAAAGTATTGGACATTGGAAATGCTCAAGTAAAGTACATACCTCAAAATTGTACAGTACTTCAGTAAATGTACTTAGTTACCTTCCACATCTGTATCCATACATACATACAGTACATGTCGATCGTTGTCGGGTGGAAACCTCGTATCTCCAAGTTTCAAATTTGTACGTTCTTTCGCAAAGTAAAGCCCTGCTTCATCATACAAGGCCGTCGCACAAAAGTAGTGAAAACAGCAGATCTACAAGCACACAACGTTGTGGAGATCGGCTGTTTTCACTCGTTTAAATCATTTTTAAAATGATAAATGCTAAACGAACGGTTTTTGACATACAAGGTTTTCACTTGACAACGACGCTATATAGCCCAGAGTTGATATGGAGGACATTTGTTCAGCCCATTAAATCCACACATCCTGTGTTGGCAAGAGCAGTGACAGGCTGACATTATAGCCGACGTGCTCGCCAACGCCTGAGTGTACTTAAAAACACTACACACGGTCCTGAGTTGATCTCCACTCAGATGAAAACCGACAAGCAAACATAACAACTCAAAAGATGAATCTTTCACACCCTAAAGCAGTGGTTTCCCAAACTTTTCAGGTCGAGCCCTAAAAGAGAAATTAGACATTTCCCCCGAAGCCAAACTAGTGAAAACAGCTTTGCGTCTCGTTGTGAACTTGTAGATTGTCTGTTTTCACTACTTCTTAAATATTTGTTTTCTAATTTATGGCATTTCTTAGATTCATATTTTATTTATGAATGAAATTACTTCGAAAACTCATAGCATTTTTATTTTATTTTCAGAAAATGTTTTGAAATAATAAAAACAAAACAAAAACAAAAAAAAAACATGGGAAAAATGGGTCCTGACCCAGTGATTGGGAACCAGTGCCCTAAAGCATTGGTTCTCAAAGTGGGGTCCGGGGACCTCGTCCTGGGGGGTCCTTGAGGGGGTTCCATACATGGCCGGTCTCTCCAGCTATGTTATAGGCCTAGATGTGGGGCTTTCGTCTGATTATGAACCAGGGAACAGAAAACCTGGACCACCAGTTAGGAGCCAAATGCGCCTTTTTATCCAAGGGGATTTACATATATTATGCATTACATTCATCCATTCACACACACATGGCAGAGGAAACCATGCAAGGCGTGAAACATGCTCACCGGGAGCAACTAGAGGTTCAGAGTCTTGCTCAAGGACTCTTCGACACCAACTCTGGGGGAGCCCAGGATCGAACTGGGAACCCTTCCGGAACCCTCCGTGTTCTAAGATGGTAACTCTACCCCTGAGCCACTGTTGCCCAATGGACGCTCTTTGAACTGTAACTCCAAGATTGTATACATGGAGGGAGGGTGGGGGGGGTCCTTGAAATAGTTTCAGAAGTCACCACTGCTCTGAACCTGTGGTCCTCAAACTTTTCAGGCCGCGACCCCCCTCAAAGTAATCACATTTGAACCGGGGGGACCCCCCCCATCACATTTGAACCGGGGGGACCCCCCCCCCCCCCCCCCCCCCAACCAGGGACGTGCTGGGCCCCTGATTCAGCCTGGGAAAAAGAGTTGGAGGGGCCCTCATTGCACGCTATAGAGAGAGAGCTCTCTCTATAGCGCTGCTGCTACTCAAATATTTGCCATTTCATGACAAGTTGTCGGGTGGAAACCTTGTATGTCCAAAACCGTTTGTTTAGTATTTATCATTTTAGAAATGATTTAAACTAGTGAAAACAGCCGATCTAGATCTGCTGTTTTCACTACTTTTATGCAACGGCCTCGTATGATGAAGCAGGGCTTTGCTTTACGAAAAGATTTATACATTTGAAACTTGGAGATATGAGGTTTCTGCCCGACAGCGACGATTTTCGACTTTTTTTCCCCCTTAATGGCCGGCCTGGACCGGCCAGGAATCAACCGGCCGTTCGGGAGTTGTCCCGCTTTTCCCAATGGCCAGCACGTCCCTGCCCCCAACCATGACAAGCACTTGGAATTGTAGGAGTTGAGGCATTCCATTTAGTTTGACTCAGTTCATGGTTTATTTAATACTAGTGATAGTCCCTATAAATTGTCACTTCACTGTCATCTGGGGACCCCCCAAAAAATCATGCGGGGACCCACAGGTTGAGAACCACTGCTCTAAACAGCAATGGAAAAAAGGTTCAAATACCAGAAGAAAATCTGGCATGGTTCAGGGGCTCTTAGTAGCCTACAATGGTAATAAATCTGTGTGTCTCTTTCGCACTCTAAAAGGCGGTAATGGCTCGACTACAGAGGAAAAAACGGCCATTTGAGACACGTGACGGATAGAACCTGATCTGATCTTAAGGTCTAATACGCTACGAGGCAGACAGCACAGAGACAATAGAAGGAATGAAGATGGATGTCAGAGGCACACGTAAACATACATACGCACCCACCTTCTACACACTGACTCACAGAGATAGATCACACCTCCGGGCACAACACCTGTGTGTGTGTGTGTGTGTGTGTGTGTGTGTGTGTGTGTGTGTGTGTGTGTGTGTGTGTGTGTGTGTGTGTGTGTGTGTGTGTGCGTGCGTGCGCACGTGCGTGCGTGCGGTCTGCATCAAGTAGTCTCGATACACGAAAACCACTCCACCCCTTTCAATTGTACATATTCCATTTTGATTGTATTATATTGATTGATTGCATTGTACTGTGTACACTTCTGCTTTGGCAATGTAAACGTATGTTTTCTCATTCCAATAAAGCCCTTTGAATTGAATTGAAAATGGAATTGAATTGTGTGTGTGCCCTCTCTCTCTCTCTCTCACTCACTCACTCACTCACTCACTCACTCACTCACTCACACACACACACACACACACACACACACACACACACACACACACACACACACACACACACACACACACACACACACACACACACACACACACACACACACACACACACACACACACACACACACACACACACACACTCCACTGCTGAGGTCGTACGCCACCCTGCGGCGGAGAACCACAGACTACAGAGGGAATGCACTGGAGACTGGTGTCTGGAAACACTGCCCTAGGGCTATGAGGAGAGGAGAGGAGAGGAGAGGAGAGGAGAGGAGAGGAGAGGAGAGGAGAGGAGAGGAGAGGAGAGGAGAGGAGAGGGCCCTGACACCATCCATTAAAAGATAAATCACTGCATGGTTTCTTTCAAAACTGGCATGAAAACCGTTATTGTGTAAATCCTTAGACCAAAGTGTTCCAGGGAACACCGTTTGCATTCCTGCCTAATGAAATATGCAATCAATCAATCAACCACTCCATGGAACCACAGGCCTTTATCACTCCATAGTCTCTCAAGAACAGACTACTCTTAAAAGGAACAAAACAGAGAGGGTGCTGTTTTTGAGCGGTGCAAACCGCTCCTATACTGTAAGTGGCTGTGCGTGTGTCCGTAGCCTTTTTCCTCAGCGTTTTGCTATAGTAAAATGTGTGTGCGTAGCATCATGTTTGTCTAGTGATGTCATATGTCATATGTTGTATGTCTGTAGCCTTTTTCCTCAGCGTTTTGCCATGGCAAAATGTGTGTACGTAGCATCATGTTTGTCTAGTGATGTCATATGTCGTGTGTCTGTAGCCTTTTTCCTCAGCGTTTTGCCATAGCAAAACGTGTGTGTGTAGCATAGCCTGTACTGTATCCTAGACTCAAATCCTAGTCTGAAGATGTTATGCAAGCACGACCACCGCTCACTTCACATTGGGTGTGATTTTTCCCTTTTATTTGGCGAGTCACGAGGCGTTAGCCGATATATCACTCCATGGATCAACTACTAGCAGTCTTTTCTCCTTTTTTAGCAGTGCTAAAGTTTGTCGTACCGTACTTACGCCCAGGGTCCCAATGGCCAAGCTTCGCAGGACGCGCTGTGATTGACCAGCGGGACGCTTGATGAAATTAACTCATACATAGGGCTGTCACAATTATTACATAATCGTCTAATCGTGATTATTTTTCATAATCGTCACAATCGTTTCCATGTTGAAAAATGTTCATATATATTTTTTTAATGTAAAAAATAGTGGAAATAGCAGATCTACAAGCTCACAGCGCGTCGCGATGCGACGCGTTGTGAGCATGTAGATCGGCTATTTCCACTATCAATGTTATTTTTTAAGTAGTAAGTTGTCAAATATGTCAGTAATGTATTTGTATATTTAGGTTATGTGTCATATCTACCATATGCAAAGCCTAAAAGCCAAACAGAAATGTAATTATCAACGACAAATATTATTATGTATCGCCAATTATTTGAGTGACAATTAATCGTCATGTAAAATGTCATATCGTGACAGCCCTACTCATACATATAGCACCGCTCGCTTCAGACTTGGTGTGATTTGGTGTGTTCCCACTGTTCCGAGCCCCAGACAGTTTGTCGGAGACACATTTTTATGGGGCAGCAAGTAAATATCTATATGTATAACAGGCTATATGAATATCTAATGTGACGCAAGGTGAGCTTGTAGAGCTGCTATTTCCGCTATAGTTTTGGTCGTATTTTCTCTTCTGAGTCGCGAGCTAAAAGTTTGGGAACCACTGGACTAACAGCATATCGCCGTTGTCGGGTGGAAATGTCGTATCTCCAAGTTTTTTTTTCCGTAAATCAAATCCCTGCCTCATCATACAAGACTGTCGCACAAAACTAGTGAAAATAGCAGATCTACAAGCGATGCGAGGCGTTGTGTGCTTGTAGATCGGCTATTTTCAAATATTTCAATTTTTTTTAATCGTTTTTCATAATGATGAATAAAAACAGTTTTGGACATAAAACCGCACCGGACAACAGCGATATACACTGCACAACTCATGTGTTCGTAACACATAACTCTCGTCGAGGGTGTCTTTCTACCCGCCCGGCGTTAAAAACGCACGCTCAGCACTTTGCTGGTAGCAAGGGGACGTTATTATGGGATGTACTATAACTCAACACACTGAGGATATTGGCAGGAGGCACTGTATCAAATCCTAGGACACATGGTTTCCATGGCACCCATACGTACACACACACACACACGCACGCACATGCACACAAACACACACACTCATCATCGACAACACCCCACACACGCACAAGTGTCAACTGAGACATGCATACAATACCCATGCACGCACGTACACACGCGTAGACACACACACACACACACACACACACACACACACACACACACACACACACACACACACACACACACACACACACACACACACACACACACACACACACACACCAAGAGAGCCTTTTCCCTTTTATATATTTACATCAATTGTGGGGACATTACATAGACTTCCATTCATTTTTATGCAAGTCCTGTGGCCTTACCCTAACCTCTATCCCTAAACCTAACCCCTAACCTTAAGGATAACCCTAAACCTAACCGTTGTGGGGACCTACTATTTTGTCCCCACACTGTCAGAGGTCCCCTGCAGGTGACTGTGTGAACATGCGGTTAGTCCCCATAAGTATAGCTAGACAAACTCACACACACACACACACACACACACACACACACACGCCATGACCCGGGGGGGGGGGGGGGGGGGGGGTGTCCCAGATGTCCAACAGTGATGATGTCATGAGCGGGGAGCGCGGCAGCACAGACATGGTGGGACATAATGGAAGCAGCTGCTGGGAGAAGTCAACTGTTATAGGCTAGTGTTTCACCCTGTCGGTGTGGACACATGCAGCACACGCCTCACTGGTCACACATACACTTGTAACTCAGAGACAGTGTACGTGAGCTTGTGGATCTGCTATTTTCACTATTTATATGTATGTAACGGAGGTGATCCGAACCTCCCCACCCGGCCTCGAACCCGGGTCCCCCGCGCGACAGTCCAACATCTTAACCATCACTCCAAAGGGATATCCCTATGGAACGAGAGCAAGATACTAGACTTTTGAGGCTTCAGGCTGGGGCTGCGACTCTCTCCGCCACATGTATATAATGTAATCCGGTAGGTTAGCAATCAAATACGTAGGCCCTTCAACCTACAGTACGAGGCCTGTCCCAGAGTCGTCTAATCAGAGAGTTCTGCCACTGCGGGGTCAGAAACAGTGCTGGTCACGTGGTTCATTGTCACTTTACACCTCATAGACTTCGATGCATTCTGTAAACCTCCGGTTCGCGGTTTGTCACTATACGCCAATAGATGTGTGCGTGGAAGACCTGGCCCCATGAAGTGAACAGGAGTGACGCCACTCTCTCTATACAACACTCTGGCCTGTCCTATATGGATTTAACAGGGCCCCTGGCCCTCCTATAGAGCCCTTTTAGCAGACACGTGCACACATAGATATCAAAGGGGGCTTGAGCCCCTGTCCTTTTATCCGTCTGTAAAAAAGTGCCCTCTCCAGACCATGAATGCAGTTTTTACTATGGTGAAAGAAATGCAAATGCCCTCTTTCTATGCCATACCTGAAGGCAGCATTCAAGAGAATTGCCTTGTCCAAACTCTCCTGAACTTGAATGCAGCATCTTAGGTTGAAATCAAGAAATGTGTAGAAATCAAGCTGTAAAAATAGCCGAACTCCAAGCTCAAAAGCGTCGCACTTGAGCCATTTTATATACAAAAATCACACCTGTGTGAAGTGAGCGGTGGTCGTGGGGAGGGGGTGCCTGTGTGTGTGTGTGTGTGTGTGTGTGTGTGTGTGTGTGTGTGTGTGTGTGTGTGTGTGTGTGTGTGTGTATTGCAGTTGATGCTCAGGGCAGGCTAGACTCAACAGCACCTCTCTGGTCACCCAGGGTACTCAGGCTACACCAGAGGCTACATACAGACAGACCCACACACACCGCCACGTATAGGAGCGTTGTGACCACCGCTCAAAAACAAATGTGCATGTAGTGTGCATAATGCTCACAAAGACGTGCACACAAAATTGGTTCTGTTGGTTTGTGTATGTTGCTGTGTGTGTGTGTGTGTGTGTGTGTGTGTGTGTGTGTGTGTGTGTGTGTGTGTGTGTGTGTGTGTGTGTGTGTGTGTGTGTGTGGGCGCACCACTGTACCACAATACATGTGTTCTGCCCTTTAGTGAGTATGTTGTTTGTGTGGATCCTGACAAAGGCAGCTTTACAGCAGCAATAGAGAAGGGTTTTGAGTTATGATTGTGGCTACTTTTATGTTCACACAGGTTCCCCGCCCGGCCCATCCTTCCTAGCAGGGTGTATACACCGTGTCTGCCTGCCATTGTCCATTGTAACAGAAAGAGAGAGAGCTAGAGAACTGTGGTCAAGTTGGCCAGGCTTCCAAACAAACCAGGGAAATACCGAGCCTCCGGTATGCACGCACGCACACACGCACAGGGGCGTCACACCAAATTCTGGGCCCTGGGTACAAGGATTCACTGCGGGCCCCCCATGAATGTTAACTATTGAAAAATAGCAGATATACAAGCTCACAGCCGCGCTGCGAGCTTGTAGATCTGCTATTTTTGAAAAAAACTGTGAAAATGTGTGCAAGAAACCCATGTTTCCATGTCAGTGATGCTCAAACTTTTTCATGTGAAGGACCCCCAAAATGATATGAATTTGGCCACGGACCCCCATCTCAAAATATTTAGTTCCAGGGACCCCCCCGGAAGCAACATTTGAGTTACAAATGTTCGCTTAAAAAATACATATTCAAAGATTTGCACCCATTTTCACGACTTTTCAAAAAATAGCAGATCTACAAGCTCGCTGCGCGGCACCAAGTGCCGCGCTGCGAGCTTGTAGATCTGCTATTTTTCAATAGCTAAAGTTACTAGGGCCCCTCCACCTTGGGCCCTAGTAACTCAGTCCCACTTTCCTACCCCAAGTTTTGACTCCCCTGCGCACGCACACAGATAGACACACACGGCTAAAAATAAAAAGGACAAATGCTTACACTTTGGAGTTATAAAAACCTGTTGAAACTATTTCCTCCATAACAATCATTATGTTGGGGCCGGTGCGGGTCAGCTAAGGTGAGGATCAAGAGGACAGGGGAAGACCACACCAAAACAGACCGCTGAACATTCCTCGCCCTACATATTATGGCCCACACACTGCTATGGAATAATAATAATAATAATAACAAGACACTTATAACCCTATCATGGCCATAGGAGCAGCCTTCCACTAGATGAAGCTGAAACAGAATTTCCCGCTGCTATGCAAGATTTACAGTACAAAGGTGCCTTCCGACCAATCTTTGAGCGGTGGTCACACCGTCTCCATAGCGTGGCCGTGTGTGTAGGCGTGTATCTGTGTATGTATATGCGTGTATGTAACGTGAGTACCGCTGGGTGACCAGAGAGGTGCTGTTGAGTCTAGCCTGACATGCACGCACGCGCACACTTTTTTGACTATAGGTGGTTGTTGCCGTTTCCTCTGATCTCACACGTATAAGTCACTCTGGAAAAGAGTGTCTGTTAAATGCCTCGGTTGTGATTGAAGAGCGAGAGAGAGAGACAGAGAGCTGCTGAAGCCAGAATTGGATGCTGAGGTTGAACGATCACACTGTGTGCCAAAGGTCAGGGCCGTAGAGACTCATATCACGATTATTGTGAACAAAGAAATCACGATTTACGATATTATTGCGATAATCGAAATCCATTATCCTGCAGGCGGAACATTTGCCAAAAATAGCAGATCTACAAGCTCATCGGCTATTTTTTGGCAAAGACATTTGATAGAGTGAAAAAAAAGACTGTATCAAGTACATATATTATAAGTACCTTTTACCAATCATAGAGGGTTTAAGTAGTACCGGATATGCAGCTCGGCAACTAAAAGGTGAATTGATCCCAGTGCATGACGGAGGACGATATCACGATAAATTAAAACTCCACGATGCGATTATATTATCTCGTCCCACCATCATTCATTGCTCTGGTGGATGGCTTTGGAGGAGGTGAGGTGACCCATCCCACTACTAGGAGCTCCATCCTGGCAAACTGAGCTCATAGGGAGAGTGAATTAGGGCTGTAACTATTAGTTATTTCCCTAACAATTAGTTCCGTTTCATTCAAATTAAAGGAGTAGTTCACGCCCCAAAATACTTATTTTCTATCAATTACACCCCATGAAGCCTTGAATTAATGTTTAATTATTTCTTTAAACTTTTATTTCAATTATTTCTTCTCTTGCTGTTGGTTAACCCCCGGCTCCACCGAGCGCGTTGAGCGTCAACGTCAACGCTGGGAACGCTCCCGTTTTAATTAATGAAGGGTGCTCCACTGCTGGCGTCAACGTCAACGTTGGAAGCTCAAATTCGACGCCGTCTTTTTGGTGGAGCCCTAGCCTTAGTCATGGCTGCCAGTTCCCACCTGATGTCATGTGGGAGTTCTGACTGCTTCAGGTTGCACCGAATAACTGCTAGCTGGCATAATGTCTTGAGACTTGGACTCAAGTCTAAGATGTACATGTCATGGGGTTTGGAGGACCCTCCAAAGAGGATGACACGATCTCCCACCATGCAACAGCACATCCAAGACATCCTTGAGGGGCCTTTTCCCTTGGGCTCGACCTTCTTCCAGCAGAAGGTTTCTGGATTGAATTTCCACAGATCATTTAAGGACCTTTTCCCGTTGAAGCCACCAAATATGTACAGCTCTCCATTGTGGGCAAAGGCTGAATGAAACGAGCGTCCTTCTGGAAGGAGTTGTGTAGAAGGTGTGCTCAGCCAGCAGTTGATCTCTGTGTCAAACACTGTCGCTCTGCCCCCAAATACGAACATCTTTGTCCCGATGATGGTGGCAGATTGACCGGATGAAACAGGTGGTGGTGTGCCTCTGGTGTTAATTAAAGACCACATCATCGTGGTGGTGTCCATCTTGTAGATGCCATTGCATGCTTTGTGTCCTCCATGGATATACATGACCTTCCCCAAGGCACAGGCTGAGTGATGCCACCTCCCGTCTGGAACTGTACCAGAAACCCTGGGCTTGAACCATGTGCGGTTGTCGATATCAAATGCATAAAGCACGTTGCAGCGCCGGAAATCATGAAGCAGTCCTCCCCAGATGTAGCTGATATCTTCTATCAACACAGCTGTGTGGCCCCTGCGCCAGGGGGGAACCTCAAGGTGACGTTCTCCTGTTCCAGTTGTCACTGGCGTCAACTTCATCCATCGTAAAGACACTGTGTTGAAGACGTGCACATCAATCGGATCGCTGCCATTCATGCTGACCTCCACTCCAAACGAGTACAGCTTGTTGTCCACGACAACAGCAGCAAGACGATAGCATCTATTCAGTGTTTCTTTGACATTAACGGTCCAGTGAAACATTTCACACTCCTGCAGCACTGTGGATGACAGTGGATGAATTCAGTTGAAATAATGCCGTTCTACTTATTCAGTCTTGTTCTGTAAAAGAGCTGCTAGTTTCACTTATGACTTTCACTTGGAGTTTCACATAGTGATCACTTATATGTGTAGAACAACACAAACCCCATGGCAAGTTTAGCCAATCAGTGCAGCTGATGCCTATTGTTCTCCCAGATATGGTAATTGCTCTCCTATATATGGTAACTTTAGAGTTACCTGTATTATGATGTCTTATTTCTTTTCTCAAGATTTACTTGGGGGCTTTTATGCCTTCCTTTGACAGAACAGTAGACCGACAGGAAATAGGAAGAGAGATGGGGAGTGACATGCAGCAAAGGCCGTGGGGATAGGGGTGGGCGATACTGGATAAAAGCATTATCACGATATGCTTCATGCAGTATCACGATACACGATATTATCACGATACTGTTTTATGCGGGTTTTTAGGTTTATTATGATTATTAGACCCTCACATATATTCTATAGATAATCTATTCATTTGTATGCTGCAGATAGAAAGATAGATAGACTAATCTATGATTTTTTTAATGATAACATTCAGATTTTTGATTAAACAATTATCATTTTTTACCTCAAAATATTTACTAGTTGGTGTGATGATGGTTCAGGTCATTCAAATGGGTCCCAGAAATGTTTTATGGGTTCCCTTAAAATGTTATCAGAGTGTTGTGAGCTTGTAGATCGGCTATATTCAAAACAATTTGGCGGGACCTCTCTGGGGGTCTCGACCCACAGGTTGACAACAACCCATGCCTTACCATTGAAACTTGAGGGAAAACAAATTACCTTATGACCAACCAAAGTCAGGAGGATTGTTATGATACAAGCTTTATTTTTAGAGAATTACTCACTCATTATCATCCTAGCTTTTCGCTTTTCTACTAACAATAATGGCATGGTTTTTATGACTAAGCCAATTATGTAATAGATAAAATAGACACAAAATAGACGCGACGATTTCACCGCGATTCGCGACGACACACGCATGCATCAATGGTGAAAACATAAGCACTTTACAAATAGCAGCAAATAGCTACTTGTTTATAGTTAATAAAAACAGATGCATGGATTTACAAGGTGATCTAAATCATCTCATCAATACTGCCAGAACACACAGCTATGGATGAGACTCCAGCACAGTTCAGCTTTGCAAGCAGTGAGATGGCTGATAGCGATAGCAGGACGGATAAGTAGTTTGCGTCCTGTTAGTTTAATGCATCCATTATAAAAAATATGCTTCAAAGAATGCAGGCCAAGCTGCATCACTGCTTTACTAAAGTCCCGTGAAAGTGAAACTAAATCGTGGACCACTGTGCCGTGCTCCTGCACACAATCACAACTCAGTCAGTGCTGTAGACACTCTGTAGCCTGTCTGCGTGCTGCACGGGGGAGGGGCCGTGAAAGCAGGGGACAGATCCTCAAACTATATGACACGTTGAGCCGCGACACGTTATAGCTTGTAGATCTGTTCTTTTTGGCGAATTACACCACAGTACTATAGAAGTATAAATTAAGCAATAGAGCTGCGACTCATGGAACGTGCACTCGCTGTATCCAGAGCCTTTTCTAAATGACTGTTTGTATCACGAGAGAAACGATATTCTGAAATGGCCTATCGTGGCAAAGCTGTATCGCCGAGACGATAATTATCGCCATATCGCCCACCCCTACGTGGGGATCGGAAGTCGATCCCGCAATGCGCTACATTAGAGCCTAGGTCCCGGGGAAAGGAGATCAAGCAGTGGAAAAAAGTTAAAATAATAATAATATATCTATGTATTTACACGTGGTGAGATTAAATACTAGAAATGCACGAGGTGGCCTACTTGCGCGCAAGCAGAGCACGCCATGAGGTGCGCTCACCACTGGCATCACCTGGCTGTTGATGATGCCAGAGATGCTGGTCCCGTATTGGGCTACTATACGGTCTTAAACAAGAGAGGACACCGACATACATACATACATACATAAATACCCAGTGCAAGTAATAACTAGAACTGCACTCTGTCGAACTGCACTCTGTCGCGGTGCCAACTTGCGCCTTGTGCACAAGTAGGCCATGCCTACTGCAGAGCCACTGGCGATGCCAGTGAAATCACCACTGGCATCACGAGAAATGCTGGTCACTCATGGGCTGTTAATGATGATGTTGCCAGAAATGCTGGTCCATTATTGGGCTACAGGGTTAAACAAAGGACACAACATACATACCCAACCGATCGCAGTACTTGCGTGCTCTGCTGGTGCAAGTAACTATAAAGATGAAGTGGGGTTGCTGTGACGTTTCATCTTATTCTTACCATTTGAATTATCCCCATTTGGGATAATTAATTCACTAATAAATTAATAATATATTATTAGTGAATTAATATGGAGAGCTCTGTGTCAGTCCTTGTCCCTTTTATGCCCAAATAAGGAGATCCCTGATGTCATCAATATTAAGTCCATATCTTGGAAAGCCCATATGGACCAAAACTGTAATGCTAATGCTAACACCAAACGCTACACAAGGTTGCACACACTTTGCGAGCTGCAGGCACACTTGAAGCAGACAAAAAAAAATGTATTTTGACAATTTAAAAGTTGAAAAAAGTGAAAAGAAAGCACTTTAATCTAATGGAGAAAATGACTAGAATCAATGCTCTCTGGATGAACAGGAAGTAGTGGTAGAGTGAGAGAGAGAGAGAGAGAGACAGAGAGCTGCTGAAGCCAGAATTGGATGCTGAGGTTGAACGATCACAGCCCTGTGTGCCAAAGGTCAGGGCCATAGAGACTCATATCACGATTATTGTGAACAAAGAAATCACGATTTACGATATTATCGCGATAATCGAAATCCATTATCCTGCAGGCGGAACATTTGCCAAAAATAGCAGATCTACAAGCTCATCGGCTATTTTTTGGCAAAGACATTTGATAGAAAAAAAAGACTGTATCAAGTACATATATTATAAGTACCAATTATAGAGGGTTTAAGTGGTACCGGATATGCAGAATTGATCCCAGTGCATGACGGAGGAAGATATCACGATAAATTAAAACCCCACAATACAATTACCGCGAGTGTTTTCTATTACGATAAATGATAATATCCCTTATTGTCCCATCCCTAGTCCTGACCTCTCGTCCCACCATCATTCATTGCTCTGGTGGATGGCTTTAGAGGAGGTGAGGTGACCCATCCCAGTACTAGGAGCTCCATCCTGGCAAACTGAGCTCATAGGGAGAGTGAAACTATTAGTTATTTCCCTATCAATTAGTTCAGTTTCACCCCCCAAAATACTTTTTTCCCCCGGGTATTATTATTTTCTATTATTTCTTCTCTTGCTGTTGGTTAGTCATGGCTGCCAGTTCCCACCTGATGTCATGTGGGAGTTCTGACTGCTCCAGGTTGTGCTGAATAACCGCTAGCTTGCTTAACGTCTTCAGGCTAGGACTCAGGTCTAAGATGTACAGGTCACGATCATAGAGGATGATACGATCTCCCACCATGCAACAGCACATCCAAGACATCCCTGAGCGTGGGCCTGTTCCCTTGGGCTCAACCTTCCTCCAGCAGAAGGTTTCTGGATTGAATTTCCACAGATCATTTAAGGTCTGGTTCCCGTTGAAGCCACCAAATATGTACAGCTCTCCATTGTAGGCAAAGGATGAATGACCCCAGCGCCTTGCTGGAAGACGCTCTGTAGAAGGTGTGCTCAGCCAGCAGTTGCTCTCTGTGTCAAACACTCTGATGTTGCAGTACTGATTATTCCACTGCTTCGTTCGGCCCCCAGATACAAACATCTTTGTCCCGATGATGGTGGCAGAGTGATCTGATGAAACAGGTGGTGGTGTGCCTCTGGCGTTAATTAAAGACCACACCATCGTGGTGGTGTCCAACTTGTAGATGCCATTGCATGCTTCATATCCTCCATGGATATACATGACCTTCCCAAAGACACAGGCTGAATGGTAACTCCTCTCCTCTGGAACTGTACCAGAAACCATGGGTTTGAACCATGTGCAGGTGTCGATATCAAATGCATAAAGCACGTTGCAGCACTTCAATAGGTAAACATGCAGCATTCCTCCCCAGATGTAGCTAATCTCTTCTATCAACACAGCTGTGTGGCCCCTGCGCCAGGGGGGAACCTCAAGGTGACGTTCTCCTGTTCCAGTTGTCACTGGCGTCAACTTCATCCATCGTAAAGACACCGTGTTGAAGACGTGCACATCAATCGGATCGCTGCCATCCATCTTGCTCTCCACTCCAAACGAGTACAGCTTGTTGTCCACGACAACAGCAGCATGACGATAGCATCTATTCAGTGTTTCTTTGACACTAGCGGTCCAGTGAAACATTTCACACTCCTGCAGCACTGTGGATGACAGTGGATGAATTCAGTTGAAATAATGCAGTTCTACTTATTCAGGCTTGTTCTGTAAAAGAATGCTGCTAGTTTCACTTATGACTTTCACTTGGAATTTCACATAGCGATCACTTATATGTGTAGAACGACACAAACCCCATGGCAAGTTTAGCCAATTAGTGCAGCTGATGCCTATTGTTCTCCCAGATATGGTAATTGCTCTCCTATATATGGTAACTTTAGAGTTACCTGTATTATGATGTCTTATTTTCAAGATTTACTTGGGAAAAAAATCAAAAGATCAAACAGACGCCTCCCGTGATTAAAACAGTCCATCTCTGGTCAGAGGAGTCTGACTTTATGTTACAGGACTGTTTTGAATCGATGGACTGGCCAATATTTAAGGAGGCTGCAGGAGGCAACATTGATGAATATGCTGACACTGTGCTATCTGTGATTAAGAAATGCATTGATGATGTAGTCCCAACAAAAACCACTAAAGTCTACCCAAACGAAAAGCCTTGGGTAAATGGTACAGTGCACTTGGCCATTAAAGAGAGAGGCGTGGCTTTCAGATCTGGGGATGAAGGAGAAATTAAGCGTACACATTATTCTCTTCGCAAAACACTGAGATCTGCTAAAAGGCATTATGCCAAAGAGGTGGAGTCGAACTTCACTGAATCAAACAACAGCAGAGACTTGTGGCAAGGACTGAAAATTCTCACTGACTTTAATCCCCCTCCCCCCAAGTGGACAGTTCCTCCTCACTCCCTGAAGAGCTGAATAGATTCTACTTCCGCTTTGAGGCACAGAGACAGGCAGCTATCACCCCCACCCCCCCACCTACCCCCTGCACTCTCCAGGACCCCAACATTGGAGAGGCCCTTCACACCTCTGTGTTAGAATGTGACACTGGGGAGAGCATCACCACAATGTCCCTAGCAGAAGCAGATGTTTGTCTCTCCTTCCGCCGTATTAACTCACGGAAAGCTGCTGGCCCAGATCAGATACCTGGCCGTGTCCTGAAAGCATGTGCGTCGCAACTGGCTGGTGTGTTCACGGATATCTTCAATCAGTCCCTTCATGAGAGAAAAGTCCCATCCTGCTTTAAATCGGCAATAATAGTGCCGATTCCCAAGAAAGGCAAGGTGACTGGGCTGAATGACTGGAGGCCGGTTGCACTCACGCCAATAGTGAGCAAATGCTTTGAAAAACATGTCAGGAAGATGATCTATGACAAATTGCCACCCAAACTAGACCCACTGCAATTTGCCTATCGTCAAAACAGATCCACAGACGATGCCATTGCCACATCTCTACACACGACCCTCTCACACCTTGAGGAGAAAAAATAATATGTGAGAATGCTGTTTATTGACTACAGCTCAGCATTCAATACCATAATTCCCCTCACACCAAGTTGAAGAGTCTGGGTCTAAATTCAAGCCTTTGCGGCTGGATCCCCAACTTTCTGACACAAAGACGTCAAGTGGTGAAGATGGGAAAAATTACCTCAACCCCTCTGACTCTCAGCACAGGTGCCCCCCAGGGATGCGTTTTGAGCCCCCTCCTCTACTCCCTGTACACCCACGACTGCGTGGCCCTGTTCAGCTCCAACCAAGTGATCAAGTTCGCGGACGACACCACAGTCATAGGCCTGATCACCAATGATGATGAAACAGCCTATACAGGAGAGAAGTGGAGAATCTGGAAGCATGGTGTCAAGAGAACAACCTATCTCTCAATGTGGACAAAACAAAAGAGATTATCTTTGACTACAGGAGGCCTCCTAAAGTCCACTCACCCCTCCAGATCGGGGGTGCTGCAGTGGAGAGAGTCAAAGAGTTCAAATTCCTGGGGGTACACATCACTGAGGATCTGACCTGGGCAGTGCAGACAGAAAAGGTGGTCAAGAAAGCCCAACAGCGCCTCTACTTCCTCAGGAAACTGAAGAAAGCTGGGATGGGTCCCAAAGTCCTACAGGCTTTCAGGGGCACCACGGAGAGCATCCTGACTGGCTGCTTCACTGCCTGGTATGGCAGCTGCACTGACCTCAATCGCAAGGCCCTGCAGAGGGTTGTGCGGACAGCCGAACGCATCAGTGGATGCGATCTCCCCCCAATCCAAGCCTTGTACGACGAGCGCTGTGTCAACAAAGCCTGTGGAATCATGAAAGATTCTCACCATCCCAACCACAGTCTGTTCAAGATGCTGCCTCATGAAAAACGTCTACGCAGTCTCAGAAGCATCAGACTGCTACCAGCAACAGACTGCAAAAGAGCTTCTTTCCACGAACAGTCAGGCACATGAACTGTCAAAAACGAGAAAGATCCAGGGAAAAAGGAATCGCTAGCACCCCCCAACCTTGAACTTGGGGGCTTTTATGGCTTCCTCTGACAGGACAGTAGACTGACAGGAAATAGGGAGAGAGATGGGGAGTGACATGCAGCAAAGGCCGTGGGGATCGGTAGTCGATCCCGCAATGCGTTACATTAGAGCCTAGGTCCCGGGGAAAGGAGATCAAGCAGGGGAAAAAGTTAAAATAATAATAATATATCTATGTATTTACACATGGTGAGATTAAATACTAGAAATGTACGAGGTGGCGCAAGCAGAGCACGCCATGAGGTGCGCTCACCACTGGCATCACCGCTTCCAAAAAATATATTATAAAGATATATTATGATATATGCCAATGACATCGCTATGAATACTGGTCCCTCAATGGCTGTTGATGATGACGTTGCCAGAGATGCTGGTCCCTTATTGCGCTACGGTCTTAAACAAGAGAAGACACCGACAGACAGACAGACACACGTGCGTACGCAACACACACACACACACACACACACACACACACACACACACACACACACACACACACACACACACACACACACACACACACACACACACACACACACACACGGGTGGGTGACGTGACGTAACGTTTTCGCTGTCCTCGGTGTCAAACATGTATAAATAAAAAATATATTTGTCAAAAACCTTCTGAATATTGTGCAGGACATTAAGCTTTATGTGAACTTACTCAAGATTAAAACATTTCATTCCTCATTTCTTCAGAATTTTCAACCAAACATGGCAAAACTCATATGGTGTGACTGTCCTGACCTTGTTTCTCAAAGTGGGAACTTGAATAAAACTAAGAAAAAGAATTGCTAATTTGTGAGCCTATATCTTTTCAAAGTCAAAGCATAATGTTTTCAGTCATTTCTGATCAAAAACATTTTGTCCCCCAAACCAAAATCATTTGGTGTGACACTAGTTTGGACAAATTAAACAGGCAATTATTTGGACACCCATTGGCTAGAGAGGTCCTTCTTCTGTAAGGCTATTCAGCACTCCCAGCACAACTGCAAGACAGGTGTCTGAGGTGAGTTATGATTTTAACATTTTCATGAAATGCCATCTTGTTGAAACTTTGACAAACTCACCACTTTGGATGTCTGTTGGTGTGACACCTTTTCATTAAAAAAAGCTTAAGTTATTTGAAGTTTTGGTCATATTTCCATGTAGATCTAGGTTGCTTTCTTATAGCTAGCATGCTGTTAGCATGCTAATGTGTACATAGTAGCCTCAAGGTAAACCTAAATGCAGAAAACGTAATATGGTGTGACACTTAATCATAATGGTGTGACATGTCTGCTTGTCACGCCATATGACTTGATTGTCACACCATATGATTTATACTGTATTTAACTACAGATATAACAATAAATAACAAAGTTCCATGTTTCTTTTGTACTTTTAAACATTTGTTTTAAACATTTTTACATAAAATGTAATTTAGCTTCATTCAGTGATACTTCAAATTCATCAGACAGAGCAGAAACCCCTTCACAGAAACCTTAACATATTGTTTCAATCTAAACAATATTTTCTCTTTGTCTTAAACTATACATTCCATTTTCTTTTGTCAGCTGGAAAATGACAAGTGCTGAGAGAACGAGAAAGTACAGGGAGAAACTAAACAATGACCCAGCAAGGAGAGAGGAGCCAAAGGGGCGAGACTGCATTTTCTACGAAGAGCAGGAGGTTGTCTGTGGCATAGCAGAACCGCAACAAGGCAGCCGGTTTGCTACCCTCACCAAATACGACTGGCTGATGTACAATACAGTCTAAATGTATAATCTAATCTGATCTAATACTTTTGTACTTTCACTCACTGGACTGGACAGTGGACAGTGTTAAGGTAGGACCCGAGACAAAACTAGCGAAAATAGCTGATCTACAAGCTCTCAACACGTTGTGCTGCGAGAGCTTGTAGATCAGCTATTTTCGGAGTTGCGCAACCCAGCACTCTTTAGCTAGTGGAGATGTGGTGTAATGTCATGATTCCTAATTACATTTGTTCAACACAAAATGCTGTGTTCAAGTTCAGGAGACTTCGGAAAAAAGCAATTTACCTGAATGCTGAGTTCTGTTTCCACTAATTGGTGTTAATAAAATGTTGCCTTGGCTCCAAGTGTGGCTATGCGCCTTATTGTCTCTTTAGGATCCTTCTGCCGTGGGCCGGCAGAAGACTTAGGTGTGCGTAGCATTCCTGTGCACATCCTCATCATCCATCTACTACTACAATTATTTCTTATCCCATGTTAAAGCCCTACAATAATATCCTGTTCAGAATTGTTTAATCAATCAGTAAAGTTCAGTACTCACTAATAGGTAGGTTAACCCTCTAAGGCCCGCATTAAGAAATACTTGAAGTAAAAAATTGAAAAAAATCAGATGGTGTTGTAGGAGTCCTATTAACACATTGGCCGCCATTTTAACATTGACTGTTTGGCTCTCCTGCCATTTTGTTTAATGAAAAAATTTATAATTTTTTTTTATATTGACATTTTTCCTAAATTCTGTATTCTTTTGACAATGTCCTACAGTACCTGAAATGAAACAAGACAACCTCTAGTCTCACCAAAAAATAAAATAAATAAATAAAAAGCTTTTTTTTCTATAGTTGCAGCCATCTCAAAATAGCCATTTTTGACCAAAATCCAGCTATAATTGAAAAAACTGGAGATATTTACCTTTTTGTGATCGATCGCTTTTCAAGTGGATAATTCAGTTGATATTTGAATTTATGGCGTCAGGCACTTATCAGATAAGTGTACTAGTGTAATAAGTGTAATTGTGTAATAGGGCAATAACTGGAATTGTGTAATAGGGCTGTAATAGGTCACCTCTTGCCCTTAGGGCGTCATACTGACTTCACAGAAATAGAAATAAGCTTTTTACCTTTTATTCAACATTCAAGTGTTTTATTTTGCACAGATCACATTTTGACACACACGCGCGCACGCGCGCACGCGCACGCACACACACACACACACACACACACACACACACACACACACACACACACACACACTTATAACTTATAACTTTATATAAGGCAAGGCCTATGTGTATAACTGTAAATATGTTCCCCATATTCAATTGTTTTTATTTATTTGTGGCACTTGCTTTGGCGATGTAAACGTAGCCTATGTTTTCTCATGCCAATAACGTTCCTTTGAATTGAATCGCTCTCATGCTCTGTTGATTGATGTGCGCAAACTGCTGGCTGCATGGCCTCAGTGGCCTGTAGAGAACTGATTGGGACAATTTGCCCTGCTTGTTGCTGATCCGTTCTGGGTCTATACCAGATGCGGAAACGTGTCTTGCATGTATCTGAGTGTTACATAACCGGATACAGTAGGCGGGCTTTAGAACAGAGCACACTCATTATAGTCTATGAGCACACTGCTGCGATGTGCGATCACGCTAGATGGTTCCAGGAGCGCTGCACGTTTAGACGTTCTCTTCTCAGGCTGCGCGCTCGTGCACGGCGCGCCTCAAATGCACATGCCTGCATGCGCGCGCGCATCGCGCGTGCACAGCAGGGAAAACCTAGCGAAGCTAAACAGTAGGCCTACTTTGGAAACAGCTGCCAAATGATGATCGTCGCGTTTGCTTTTTCTTACTCGTTGAAACGATTATCGTGCTTGTGATGCGGCTGATGCGACGAGGCGTTGTGTGCTTGTAGATCTGCTATTTTCAGTACTTTTGTTACATGGAGTTATATGGACCTTGGACGCGACCCTTTCATCAGACTGGAATATTATCCACCAAAACAACAGTACGTTTAGGATGGAAACAGAGCTGCCAAATGATGATCGTCGCGTTTACTTTTCTTACTCGTTGGAGGACACTCGTGAAACGATCATCGCGCTTGGGATGAGGCGTTGTGTGCTTGTAAATCTGCTATTTTCACTACTTTTGTTGGAGTTATATGGGCGCGACGCGTCGCTTTTCTTCAGACCAGAAAAGCCTGACCGAGGACTTCGCCGGGGGGTATTTTCTCCTCTCCTCTCCCGCGAGCAGGGCTTGAAGATCGGATTGGTAGTCGAATGGACCGGCGCTGCATCAGGTGATTCTATGTGTTTGTACTGTAGTGGGTTGTTTGGCTCAGAGGCTGAGGATCTGTTCAAATGCTTCATTATTTTATACTTTTGCTATTGAAAAATAGCAGATCTACAAGCTTGCAGCGCGACACTCGTTGCCATGCTGTGAGCTTGTATATATCTATTTTTGAAATCCCCCTATGAAGACAATTCGCCGCAGTGAATCCTTGTACCCACTGGGTACAAGGATTCACTGCGGGCCCCCCATGAATTTTCTTCATAGGGGGATTTCAAAAATAGATATATACAAGCTCACAGCATGGCACCGAGTGTCGCACTGCAAGCTTGTAGATCTGCTATTTTTCAATAGCAAAAGTATAAAATAATGAAGCCCCTTCCACCTTGGGCCCTAGTAAATCAGACTCAGTCCCACTTTTCCCTTGTGACGCTCCTGCTGATCTGATCTTCTGATCTTCGTTGTTGTGTGGCTGCCTGGGACATAATATTTTGTTGTCGAGACTTTGGGGGTTATGATGAAGCTGTGTGTTGTTGGCCAATGAGGCAGGTCATGGCTTTCCAAGTGAACATTTTACTGGATTTTGTTTGATTTGTGCAAAATGGTCTCAGATCCAGCTGCTCCGTTTGTCGCTTCTGCCAGCCCCTTCACCAGGCATGTACACATAGACATCAAAGGGGGCTTGAGCCCCTGCCCCTGAGGGCTGCATTCAATAGAATTGTCCACCAAAAGGCCCCTTTAGAAATGTCAGCCCCTGCCTCTCTAAATATTCTCTGCACATCCCTGCCCCACATCCTTCTACATGCGTGTGCCCAGTGTGTCGCTGATTGCACTCTGCGGGCTGCGCTCTGCCACGCTAAATGCATTCACTGTGGTTTATTGGGAGTTTTATTCATTTCTATTGAGATTTATACGTTATTACACTCTTGTTTTCAAACACACTTACTTTGATGAGTGATATCTTTGGTTCCTTATATGACAGAAAGCTCAAACTTTTTAACAGGCTGCAGAAGAATGT
The DNA here is from genome assembly GCF_963921795.1 of Nannobrachium achirus. Classification (NCBI taxonomy): domain Eukaryota; kingdom Metazoa; phylum Chordata; class Actinopteri; order Myctophiformes; family Myctophidae; genus Nannobrachium; species Nannobrachium achirus. The sequence continues at coordinate 12,477,849 of NC_137821.1, read as the reverse complement.
AATTAAACATTACATTATATAAAAGCAAATTCTCGGGACTATCGGGCCTGGCGGGGAGCGACATTGGAATTTTCTCGGGACTATCGGGGGAGGCGGTCAATGTGTTAAGAGGAAAATGTAATGTTTTTTTCAAAAAAATGTTTTTGTAAGATTTTATAGCCATAAATCAAAAATCATAAATCATGCTCTAATTTACATATGGGGGATATTTTTCAAAATAATAACATATGTACATGTTCTAGACATTCTAATGATCACCAAAAAGAATAGTACAGGCATTTTACTTATGTTTTTTTGAGGTATAGCTTCCATGAAAAAGTGAGATGTTGTTCGTCAAAACTCTGGAATTTCAGCGGGTGTGGCGGGTGTGAATGTCAGCCCCTGTGGGGGGTATTTATATGCAAATATTGTGGCCAATGGCATTGTAATACTAAACAATAGAATCCAATGGTGGTGTTTAGGTGGTAGGGGGAGCTAAAATAAAATGATTTAAACCTTTTTTTGGATAAAATACAAACGTTGTAATATTACAACCGTGGGCCTTAGAGGGTTAAAACACAGTTTGCTTTGACACATGAAGATATGATCATACGGTGTGACACTAAATCATTTGGTGTGACATTCCAAATAGTGAAAAATCATACCTTTATTAATGATTAAACCAAAAAAATGTTTATGGATTACATAGAGAATATTATCAGGAAGAGTCACAAATATTTGTGTAATTTTAGAGAAAGTTTTGACAGAATACATTTAAAATATGTTGTAAGATCATGAACATGGGCCTCACACAGAGTGTCGATTATGAAAAAAATATACAGATATAATTAATTTTCAAAAAACTATAGTGGATCACTGGTTAGTTATGATAAAGGACTTTGATAAAGTGAGTAACTTAAGAAAGATGTACTCCATTTTCATTTTATGAACAATTATTTTCATGTCACACCATATGACGATTTTAGGCACAAGTACAACAAACTGCTGAATAAAGTCTGATTCCAATAAAATATCTAAAAACAAAATGTATTTCCTTAAGGTTGAGAGTGAGTAGAACAAAAGTAAATAACTTTTATGCCTGCAATTTAAAGTTTTTTTAAAAACAAATTTTTTGGGGCGTCACGTCACTGACCCACACACAGTGCAAGTAATAACTAGAACTGGAGGTGCCAACTTGCGCCTTGTGCACAAGTAGGCCATGCCTACTGCATCACCACTGGTATCACGAGAAATGCTGGTCACTCATTGGCTGTTAATGATGATGTTGCCAGAAATGCTGTCAACAATTGGAATTTGCAGGTGTGGTTGCTGTGACGTTTCATCTTATTCTTACCATTTTAATTATCCCCATTTGGGATAATTAATTCACTAATGAATAATATATTATTAGTGAATTAATATGGAGAGCTCTGTGTCAGTCCTTGTCCCTTTTATGCCCATATAAGGAGATCCCTGATGTCATCAATATTAAGTCCATATCTTGGAAAGCCCATATGGACCAAAACTGTAATGCTAATGCTAACACCAAACGCTACACAAGGTTGCACACACTTTGCGAGCTGCAGGCACACTTGAAGCAGACAAATAAAATGTATTTTGACAATTTAAAAGTTGAAAAAAGTGAAAAGAAAGCACTTTAATCTAATGGAGAAAATGACTCGAATCAATGCTCTCTGGATGAACAGGAAGTAGTGGTAGAGTGAGAGAGAGAGAGAGAGACAGAGACAGAGAGCTGCTGAAGCCAGAATTGGATGCTGAGGTTGAACGATCACAGCCCTGTGTGCCCAAGGTCAGGGCCGTAGAGACTCATATCACGATTATTGTGAACAAAGAAATCACGATTTACGATATTATCGCGATAATCGAAATCCAATTATAGAGGGTTTAAGTGGTACCGGATATGCAGCTCGACGGCTAAAAGGAGAATTGATCTCTGTTTCATTGTTTGTGGGCATGTCCAAGAATAAAGGAGTTTTGGGAGGAGGTTAGAAAGGAGCTACAACGGATACTACTTATTAACATTGAGCTAGATCCAAAACTCTTCTTATTAGGCCTTTACCCGATCGGCCATATAGGATAAAAAACAACGAGATAAAATTTCTGGATCTTGGGTTCCTACAAGCCAAAAGGGTTATCGCCCTTTCATGGAAAAAGACAGGGAAACCTAGCATCGCTCAGTGGTTTAAGGAACTGTCTTTGTGCCTTCCATTAGAAAGAATCACATACACTCTCAAAAACAAACAAGAGCTGATTGAGAAAATATGGGGGAACTTTATTCAGTATATAAAGGGCAATGATCTTTCTCACTTAATGGAGGAATCGGAAGTGGGGTAATTGCACTCTCTGCAGACACTTGTTTGGCCTTGTGGCATAGGACTCTGTGGGTGTTAATGGTATATGTGCTCATTTTAGTAATTATGTAATACCTTTATATCGTGTTAGTGTCAAGTATTATTTTTTTTTGTTTTTGTTTTTCAAGTTATTTTATTGCAGTTTGTATTTTAATTTTCATTGTCATGAATTTGTATTTGTTATGCGAGTCTTTAAAAAAGAAAGAAAAAGAAAATAAACATATTGTTTAAAAAAAAAAGGAGAATTGATCCCAGTGCATGACGGAGGACGATTTCACGGTAAATTGAAACTCCACGATACGATTACCACAAGTGTTTTCTATTAAGATAAACGATAATATCGCTTATCGTCCCATCCCTAGTCCTGACCTCTCGTCCCACCATCATTCATTGCTCTGGTGGATGGCTTTGGAGGAGGCTAGGTGACCCATCCCACTACTAGGAGCTCCATCCTGGCAAACTGAGCTCATAGAGAGAGTGAAACTATTAGTTATTTCCCTATCAATTAGTTCCGTTTCATTCAAATTAAAGGAGTAGTTGACCCCCCAAAATACTTTTAGAGAGTTATTTTTTCCCGGGTATTATTCATTTCTATTATTTTTTCTCTTGTTGTTGGTTAGTCATGGCTGCCAGTTCCCACCTGACGTTGTGTTGGAGTTCTGACTGCTCCAGGTTGTGCTGAATAACCGCTAGCTTGCTTAACGTCTTCAGGCTAGGACTCAAGTCTAAGATGTACAGGTCACGATCATAGAGGATGATACGATCTCCCACCATGCAACAGCACATCCAAGACATCCCTGAGCATGGGCCTGTTCCCTTGGGATCAACCTTCTTCCAGCAGGAGTTTTCTGGATTGAATTTCCACAGATCATTTAAGGACTTGTTCCCGTTGGAGCCACCAAATATGTACAGCTCTCCATTGTAGGTAAAGGATAAATGACCCCAGCGTTCTGGAAGACGCTCTGTAGAAGGTGTTCTCAGCCAACAGTTGCTCTCTGTGTCAAACACTCTGATGTCGCAGTACTGATCCCACTGGTTCGTTCGGCCCCCAAATACAAACATCTTTGTCCCGATGATGGTGGCAGAGTGATATGATGAAACAGGTGGTGGTGTGCCTCTGGCGTTAATTAAAGACCACACCATTGTGGAGGTGTCCAACTTGTAGATGTCATTGCATGCTGGATGTCCTCCATGGATATACAAAACTGTGGGAGGAGTAGCGCGGCAAAAAAAGGTTTACTAAAGCCGGCATCATAGTCGCCTGGGCGGTGGAAGGCTTTACACCGCGGTGTAGTCTTTTCAAGTCTTTTTGAGTCATGAAACTACAACGTTACATCATGCCTCGCGGTGGAGAGCTTTACACCGCAAGTCCCAACACATCTCTCTGTTTCTACTATCAGACAGACAGGCTCTACACCTCGTTCACTGATTGGTCGATCTAGACCAGTCAGTCACGGTGTACAGGACTCCACCGTGAGTGACTATGATGTCCTGCACTTATTTTCTGACTTGAGGTGGAAAGCTTTCCACCTCAAATTTGCGGTGGATAGCTCTCCACCGTACACTCTGATACGGGCTTTAGGAGATGATGGAAGATGGAATAAAGTCGCACAAGCACTATAGTCTGGTGACCCTGCAAGGGCAGCCACACTAATAAGCTCTCAGCCATGTACCGAGACAGCAACACAAAACCTAATAAAGGCTTAGCAAAGGGACACTCACGTCACGTGCAATCTACCACCGCCCACAGAAAATGTGCTTTTTAAAGCTGGATTCTGTACGTTTCGTGTCCTGCCCGGGGGAGTCGAACCCAGGTCTCCCCCATGTGGGAGCAGTGGTGGAAAAAGTACTCACATGTTTTACTTAGTAAGTAAGTAGCAATGCTGCAATGTAGAGTCCGGAATTCAAAATGTACTCGGGTAAATGTATGAAAGTGTTGGCATCAAAATGTACTTGAAGTACCACAAGTAAAAGTACTACAATATTTGGTACAAATACCTCAAAGTTGCACAGTACTTAAGTAAATGTACTTATTGCTTTACGCCACTGTGTGGGAAACCAAATACCTACCACTATGGAGGGCATCCCACCTTGGTCACCATGAAGACACTGCACTTGTGAACTTCAGACGGCACTACTTGTCAACCAGCACAGTAGGTCGTCATACCTGACACCAGGGTCTTCAATACATGTCTCCAAATGGAAGAGTTAGGAAGACATAGGGCCCTATTTTTGTTGATACTAAACCCTAAACTTCTTTGCCTTTTTTTACTATTTTGAAAAAAAAAAAAAAAAAAAAAAAACATTTTAAATAGTTCAAATAGCTAATCTACAAGCTCACAACATGTCAATGTACAGTAGATCGTCTATTTTTTATTTTCTTTTCTTCAAAATAGTAAAAATAAAAAGGCAAAGAAGTTTAGGGGTTTAGGGTTTAGCATGGACGAAAATAGGGCCCATAATGTAGGCACGTTGATGGAAAAGGTATACTGCATATTGGTGGAAAAGGCACTGACTGGTATTTTACTTAAAGGAGCTATAGTCAACTTTTTCTTGAAAAACGGATGCTAAAATAAAAATAATGTTTCGAAAATATTTTATAAAAAAATAAGCTTCATATATGTGTTTCAATTAAAAAATGACCACAAAAAGCGGAAAAATAAAGATAAAATAATCATTTTGGCCCTTTGTTTACATTTTTCGGACCCTGTAAATGTAAACAAAGGACCAAAATGATTATGTTATCATTATTTTTCCGCTTTTTGTGGTCATTTTTTTATTGAAACACATATATGAAGCTTATTTTTTTATAAAATATTTTCGAAACATTATTTTTATTTTAGCATCCGTTTTTCAAGAAAAAGTTGACTATAGCTCCTTTAAGTAAAAGTATCAATATTGCAATGTAGAAATACTAATAAGTAAAAGTAAAAATCACACCCAATGTGAAGTGAGCGGTGGTCGTGCTTGCATAACGTCTTCAGACTAGGATATAAGTCTAGGGTGTACAGGCTACAGACACACATACACATTGCTATGGCAAAACATGAGGAGAAATGGCTACAGACACACACACAGCCACTCTATGGAGCGGTTTACCACCGCTCATAAAAAAGTAGTAGAAGTTTAGTGATAAGGGGTAAGGCATGGACGAATATACAGCTCCTAGTGTCATATCACCTACACCTGTCATATCATCTACAAGCTCACAACGCGTCGCGCTGCGACGCGTTGTGAGCTTGGAGATCTGCTATTTTCAGCACGAAACACCAGAGAGCAACCAAACATAAAATTACTCTCTTCTCCACCAGTCCCTCCCTAACGTTTTAGTCTAGTTTTTATTTTGTTGACGAAATTGTCAATATATTTAGTCTTAGTTTTAGTCATAACAGCTTAGTTTTTATTTAGTTTTTATTTAGTTTTCGTCAGTGAAAAAAACGCAGTCGACAAACATTTTTCGTCATAGTTTTAGTCAACAAAATCAACACTGCGTCTGTCCCCATGTCTCAGAATAGCTGGCATGATGGTGATGTGTCATAGCGGTGTGGAATCACAGGCCATTAGATCTGTACACAGCAGAGAGCAGACAAGCTGCTTTAAAGGAGTAGAGTAGTTCACCCCCAAAATGACTATTTTTCTATTGATTAGTCACGCCATGGAGACTAGAGTTCAATAAAATATATATATATATTTTTTCGTCCCATTCCTAAGATAAATATGTGATAACAATAAATTTACCTCCATTCGTTCCGGATGTGCACCCGTTTCGAAACGGGTCCCCATCCGGAATCAATGGGGGTAAATTTACTCAAATCAAACCTTTGTCTTAGGAATGTGACAAAAAACAAAAAATATTATTGAACTCTAGTCTCCATGGCGTGACTAATCAATAGAAAAATAGTCATTTTGGGGGTAAACTACTCCTTTAAGTTGATCTCTCTCCATGTGCTGTGACACTATGACCTCATATCGTCACTGTAGGGTGGAAACCTTTTAGTCCAAAATGGTTACTCTCAGCAAATGAAAAAAAAAGAAGAAAAAAAAAAAAAAAAGGTTTTATGGATCCATAGTTATGTAGACACCAGGACCAGGGGCCCTACCCCTTATCCCTAAACTCTTTTGCCATCTATTTTACTATTTTGAAAAACATTTTTAAAGAGGCAGTGCCATAGTTTTGTACTTTTTCTCATGTGTTTAGGAGGTTGACAGTACTTCATTAGACCCCCTGGTGTGGTTGTTATGAGCAATTATCTATTCCCTTTGCATTTGTTTTTTTTTTCCTGGAGGCTGCCACCTTGTGGGTCAAAAGTGCCGGTCCAAAAACACAGATACAACCCCTCCCCTTTTACCATTCACCCAACACTGTGGGTGTGGCTAACTTCAGCTGGGTCACCACCCACCATGACAACCAGGCATACTTAATGAACTGGTGGGTGTGGCCACATAAGAACCTACTTTTTTGGAAAAAATCTTCCTCCTAGTATAATCATAATACCTGATAATCATGTTTTAGAGGGGGAAAATCATGGCACCCCATCTTTAAATATTTCAAATATGCATCGATGTAGATTGTATTTTAAAATGTTTTTCAAAAAAGTAAAAATCACACCAGTGTGAACAGAGTGGCGGTGTCCATTAATTTCAAGGCTGTGTGTGTGTGTGTGTGTGTGTGTGTGTGTGTGTGTGTGTGTGTGTGTGTGTGTGTGTGTGTGCGCGCATTTAAAGGCTGCTCAACAGTACCTGGTCAGTCAACGCTATTGCAGGCCAGACTCAGGCTACATACAGACAGACACACACGGACGCATACACACACAGCCACGCTATGGAGATGGTGTGACCACCGCTCCAAAAAAAAGTAAAAGAAGTTTAGAGATGCGGGGTAAGGTCTCTTAGGGTCTCTTAGTTTGTCCACTACTGTTCTTAGTTCTTAGTCACGGCTGCCAGTTCCCACCTGACGTCATGTGGGAGTCCCGACTGCTCCAGACCGTACTGAATAACTGCTAGCTTGCATAATGACTTCAGACTAGGGCTCAAGTCTAAGATGTACAGGTCACTGGGTGTGGGGTTTCCTCCAAAGAGGATGATACGATCTCCCACCATGCAACAGCACATCCCATACATCCCATCAGGGCCTTTTCCCTTGGGCTCAACCTTCTTCCAGGAGAAGGTAACTGGATTTAATTTCCACAGATCATTGAAGGTCTTGCTCTGGTCCCTACCACCAAATACGTACAGCTCTCCATTGTAGGCGAAGGCCGAATGACCCCAGCGTCGTTCTGGAAGAAAGAGTGCAGAAGGTGTGCTCAGCCAGCAGTTGGTCTCTGTGTCAAACACTCTGATGTTGTGGCTCCCAGACCTCCCAATTACAAACATCTTTGTCCCGATGATGGTGGCAGAGTGACATATTGAAACAGGCGGTGGTGTGCCTCTGGTGTTAATTAAAGACCAGACCATTATTGTGGTGTCCAGCTTGTAGAAGTCATTAGTGTGGCATCCAGACATCAGGTTGTATCCTCCATGGACATACATGAGCTTCCCAGAGAGACAGGCTGAGTGACCCCACCTCCCCTCTGGAACAGTCCCTGACACCTTGAGCTTCAACCACCTGTGGGTGCTGACATCAAATGCATAAAGCATGTTGCAGTGTGATATAATACCGATACTTCTAGAGCCACCCCAGATGTAAACGATATCTTGTATCAGTACAGCTGTGTGGCCCTGGCGCCTGGAGGGAACCTCCTCTCTTCCAGTCATCTCTGGAGGCAACTTCCTCCAGCGCAATGACACTATATTGAAGATGTGGACTTCAATCTGATCACTGTCATTCATGTTAATGTACCTTTCAAAGTAGTAAATCTTGAGTTCCACAGGAACAGCAGCATTAAAGCATTCTGTTGGTCCCTGCTTCAGACATACGGTCCACCTCAACATTTCTCAAACAGACGATGGTGACTAAAAGCAGCGTCTTCAGGTGTTGTTGAATACAGCTATATTTTGTGTTCTGCCATTTATATTGATACAGTGGCCTCTAATTACTGATGTCATGCTGATGTCACAACATCTAAAAATCTATGCCATATATTACGATAGGTCTATACAAACATGGGGTCGGCTCATTGATCCGCCGGTCTGTTGTTCCGAGTAGGATGACCGTCCGCAGGTTAGCTACTCACCAGCGTCGGCAGGTTAGTTACTCAGCAGCGTTAGTTTTACTGAGGTTAGGGTTAGTGTTCGTCTGCACACCAGCCCGTCGGCATATTGACGCGGACCCAAAAACATCTAGGGGTCCGCTCATTGTTCCGTCAGGTCCGTTGTTCCGAGTAGCGTCGGCAGGTTAGTTACTCACCAGCATCGGCAGGTTAGCGAATAACCCACGTCACGGCTACTGAGGTTAGGGTTAGGTTTAGGCATAGTTTTACTGAGGTTTAGTTCGTCGGCCCTATTTTCATCCATGCCTTACCCATTTCCCTAAACACTTTTGCCATTTTTTACTATTTTGAAAAACACTTTTTAAACATTTCAAATAGCTGATCTACAAGCTCACAATGTTTCAAAGTAGATCGGCTATTTGTTGTATTATAAAATCTTTTTTTTTTCTTTTCTTCTAAATAGTTAACAAAACTAAAGGCAAAGAAGTTTAGGGATAAGAGGTAAGGCACGGACGTATACATATAGGCCTATAGCTCCTAGTGTCATATCACAGCATGCACACATGCTTACAATATAATATCAATATATTGCCCAGTCCTATGCCAGTGTGTTCGGTCAATGTGTCAGCTCGGTTCCAAAGCTGGCCATCCAGCTTCATAAATTATTCTTTGCCACTTGGGACACACACACACACACACACACACACACACACACACACACACACACACACACACACACACACACACACACACACACACACACACACACACACACACACACACACACACACACACACACACAGAAGGGACCCGAGGAGGGATGTGATTGGGAGCCAGCTGGTCCCTAGCCACCGTCTCCTCCCCTCCCCCACCCCACCTCTCTGCTGCTGATGCTGCTGTGAGCCCCGTGTCCTCCACTAGACCTCCACGGTCCACACCCAAGCATCTGAGCCCATTACACATGCACACACAGCCAATTAATCACACTGCTCCTCTCCTCTCCTCCCTTCACCCCCCACTACTTTCCCCTCTCCTCTCTACTTCTCCAACACGCCCCTCTCATCTCTTCATCCCCCTCTCTCTCTCTCTTCGGTTCATCCTCCTCCTCCCCAATACATCACTCCCCTCCCCTCCCCTCCCCTCCCCTCCGGGCGCAGTCCAGCTGACTACCCCTCCATCCCCGTCTGTCTGCCTTTCCTTCCACGTGTTCCTTTGTAGCAGGCAGCAGCAGCACTCAACAATATTATATTGCACCTCCTCTAGTCTGGGCTGGCCATGGGTTTGTATTTGCACTTCAATAAATAAATACAACGCAAAACATGGCGCAACATTTTGTGTAGCCTAACTTCTGTAAGAGTAGGGCATGTTTATTAGGAGTAAGATAAAGAAAATAAAAGATAATTTATCTTTTATTTTTTTTATTTTTATTTTTTATTTTTTTTTAAATAAAAATGCGAAACATAAAAAAGAAAAACAATGCAAGCAAACACACAGCAGCCCTCAGTCAAGCTTGTTCCCAATAGCAAATAATAGACAATCATCTCATTTTCACTTTCATTTTTCCAGGAATTGGCATTGCATGGTTCAGACAGCCATCTGACACATACATTGATTGTGTTTGTCATCATCAGGGCATGTGGAAATTAAACAAACAACATGTGGATTAAAAAAAAGTCTTGTTTAAAATCAACAAGCTTACCTTTGTCTCCTTTCTCCTTCTCCATGGCAGCAGGTAGATATAAATCCTGGGCGTGTTGTGTGTTAAACAACCTCTGTGTTATCCTGTGTTATCCTGGGACAGGCAGCTGATGATGACAATAGAGAGCAGCCTAGTGGTTCTCTGTGCGCTCCTCACACGCTGTAGACTACACACCCCATAGCCCGGAAGGTGCCTAGCAACCAATTAGCCAATCACAGCGTTACCGCGCGACGGTCCCCGCTATGGGATGTTGTAGAGCAGCGTTTCTCAAACTTTCAAATTTCAAGGTCTTCCCCTTAAAGGAGTGGTTCACCCCCAAAAAAGACTTTTTTTCTATTGATTAGTCATGCCATGGAGACTAGAGTTCAATAATATTTTTAGTTTTTTGTTGCATTCCTAAGACAAAAATGTGATAACAATAAATTTACCCCCATTCGTTTCGGATGGGGACCCATTTCGAAACGGGTCCCCATCCGGAATCAATGGGGGTAAATTTACTCGAATCAAATTTTTGTCTTAGGAATGTGACAAAAAACTAAAAATATTATTGAACTCTAGTCTCCATGGCATGACTAATCAATAGAAAAAAAGTCATTTTGGGGGTGAACTACTTCTTTAACTCTGTCAGGGTCCATTTGGTTCCATTTGTACACTGTCAGAGTTACAGACTTGTACGTGTCAATTCAGACCCCCATAGGAACCCACAGAGTCCCTGGAATCCACAAGTTTAAGACTACCACAACAACTGACATATGTTGGGAGTTAATTTAGCCTCCCACGGATGTAAACACTTTGTCTACTCCAGCCTACTGTACTGGTATTTAAATTGGAGCTAAAACATTGTCACATCACAAGTTTACACCGTGAGAGAATGACACAACTATTTAGACAATGCAACTTGAGGTGTCCTCTCAACCAAAACAATTTAAACAACATCAACATGGAACATTCTACTGTAAAAGCCACAATTCTACCCATAGTTACAGGCTGTAGTTAGGGTTAGGTTGTACTTGATAATATGCACTAATTTGACTCAGAATGTAGGCACAAGCCCGGATCAGAGTCTACGGTGGAAAGCTTTCCACCTCAAGTCAGAAAATAAGTGCAGGCCATCATAGTCACGGCCCACGGTGAAGTCCTTTTACCCCGTCTAGACCGGTTCAGGTTGACCAATCAGTGAACGGGGTGTAGAGCCTGCCTGTCTGATAGTAAAAACTCAGACCTTATCGCCAGGATCAACTAAGCTTATAGCTTATCATCACATCCAATCTTAAGATACTCAGCTAGTGGGGAATGCTCTCTTCCCTGGTGAGAATTGCCCCTTTATATAGGGCTTGTTTGTGTATTGTATGACATCACGCCACATCATCAGCTGTGGACTCTGTGATGTCATCGTATCTCCATATATGGCCATCTCCGTATATGGAGATATAAGTCGTCCATGCCCAAGTATGGGCTGGTGAGGTCAGACTTTGTGTGATGCGTAGGTTATCTCCATATATGGAGATTCAACATTCCAGGTGTAACTATGGCTGCCCGTATGACGTGAGAGGTGGAGGTTGTGGATTGGCAGGCAAGGAGTGTGTGTGCAAAGTTTGGCATGTCTTGGGGCAACGGTGGCGGAGATATGAGTTGGGGGAAAGTGTGACATGACGGACAGACTGACAGACAGCCGGTGGAGGTTTTGGTAGTAAATGCGACCTACGGTCGCAATTAGGACGTTAAGACTCTGCACAGGTGACCCTTAAGTGCTGTTCGGGTCATTTTGACCCGTTTTACATTTTCATTTGGAAAAAAAAGGTAGAAGTTAAAAATGTTTCCGCCTGAAACTCACTGGCCTTAAAGATTCTTCTGAGATGAACATGTAAAAAAAATATTTTTGCACTACACCCATGCTACACCCCCCTCATATTTTTTGAACCTTAAGTGCTGTTCGGGTCATTTTGACCCGGAAGCACAGAAATACACAGTATTATGCCAAAACACAGACACACAGTCACCCCCACTTCTAACACCCCCCTTCCGAAGCCCCATTCCAAACCCTCCCCCCCTTCCTATAAGCATGAGCAATATTGCCCAGTATTAAATGAAGTAGTTTTTTTTACATGGATTTCAGCTAAATCAGTAAAAACGCCTAGCTCTTTCAGTGTTTAATGTGATATAGCAAAGCAGAAATGCAAACATTTACCAAATATATCATATGAATTGTTTGGTATTGAGTCAAAGTCAATGTATCATGATGATTTGTTAAGTTAAAATTTATATTAGTGTTGTTTTTTTTAAACCAAATATCCACCGGGTCAAAATGACCCGAACAGAAGGAAGGTGTAGTGAATCTGAACAGAACTTAAGGGTTAAGTGAAATCATTTTCACATCACATAACAATCCTATTGTTACAAGTTGTGGCCATTACAATCTATGGTTGTGGCTAACTGGTTCTCAAACGTTTTCATGACAAGGAGGACCCCCTAATATGTATTTGGCCACAGACCCCCATCAGGCCTATGTTGAATAAAATAGTTTTTTTTTTTTTTTTTTTTACATTTTTGTCAATGTTTTTGAAAAGCAGATCTACAAGTGTTGTGGATGTGACGTGTTGTGAGCTGGTAGATACACTGGTTAAAATGATTACAATGCTATATTCTATATTAACTACTTTTGTTGGGTCCTTCCTATAGGGACCTTCCTACAGTATAGGAAGACGCTATAGGAAGACTAGGCCTATAACCGAAACTACACCAACATTTGCTGTCAAAATCACCACTGCTGCAGGGTAACAGAGCTGCCCTGGCAGCCTATCTGTTGTTCATGTTACAACATGATTAATGAAAATTATTATAGGTGATTCACATCCTATTACTAAGCTCTGATCAGTTTCCACATTATTACTCACACTCTCTGTGTGTGTGTGTGTGTGTGTGTGTGTGTGTGTGTGTGTGTGTGTGTGTGTGTGTGTGTGTGTGTGTGTGTGTGTGCGTGCGTGCGTGCGTGCGTGCGTGCGTGCGTGCGTGCGTGCGTGAGAGAGAGAGAGGATGAGATTGTGGTGGAAAGTATCTAAGTAGGCTATATTTACTCAAGTTGGCCTACTGTATTTAAGTAATATTTTGAGCTACTGTTACTGTACTGGAGTATTTACAAATGTCAGTACTTTTTTTAATGCCATACTTGGTAGTACTTTTACTCAAGTCAATTTTGGATTCCGGAAACAAAAATGTGTCCTTATTCCTGTGTGTGTGTGTGTGTGTGTGTGTGTGTGTGTGTGTGTGTGTGTGTGTGTGTGTGTGTGTGTGTGTGTGTGTGTGTGTGTGTGTGTGTGTGTGTGTGTGTGTGTGTGTGCGTGTGACCCTCGTATCGGCACAGAGTCAATCACATTGTCTGTCCACCCCACATCCTCTCCTGTGAACAGGAGAAATGAAACAGTTGTGCAGACGACGTGCTCGGTTCCGCTCTAATTCACTTTGCTGTCAGTTAATCAGCTTCACAGATTCTGTTTACCGGACAACAAACCAATCAGGAGACCTGTGTGCCAAACGGAATACCTCTGGAGGACAAATAGTGCGGCCGTGACCCCCAAAATAATCATATTTTAACTGGCGTGCTGATGTTCAGTTAAACCAGTGGTTCTCAACCTTTTCAGGCCGCAACCCCCAAAATAATCATATTTGAACTGGGGACCCTCCACCCTGACGACCACTAAGAGTTGAGGCATAACACGGTTCTCATTGTGAAAATAGTAGATCTACATTTGTGAGCATGTAGATCGGCTATTTTCACAATTTCGGTCTCTAATATTTGACAATTTGGCCAATTTGGCCTAACCCTAACCCTAACCCTAACCCTTAAATTGTCACTTGAAATGTGCAGATACCCTCTATACACTTAAACTTTATGTTGGTTTGATTACTGTTGAGAGAAACAATGTTGCACATTAAGTTAATCATCTGGGGACCCCACAAAATAATTTGGGGCCTGACCCACAGGTTGAGAACCACTGAGTTAGACCTTCGGTCATTCATAAACAGGTATATGATAGCCTACAGCAGTGCTATTCAACCTGCGGCCCCTGCCGCATGTCTATGCGGCCAGTCATGGTCATACCAATTAAATATATTTTGTCTACTTTCAGTGTGGACAAATCATTTCTGTTGTCATTTTTCAATTTCTCTCCATAACCATTAGGAAACTATGTTTGACTTGTTTTATACAATACGTTTTTGCTAATTTGTTTGTTACAAATGAAGAAACTTCATTGTTAATCTTAATTAATCATTCCATGATAATATTTTTGTTCAATGAGGTTTGGCCTTATAGATGGAAATGTGTCAGTTTTCGGTGTGTTTCCTTAATTTTTAGACTGCTCATGTAGTGTGTTACAAAATCATTTTCTAAGCGTCCAAAATAGGACCGTCATTTTTAGCTTGCAGCCCTTAAACTTTTTGTGTTTTGCTGAGTGGCTCCCGAGACAGGATGATGTGAATTTGGAAGGGATGGAACAAAGAAAAAAATCGAATAGAATACCATAAAATCTAAGATGATAATTGAAAAATGGGTTCTCTCTCCTGATGGGCTGAAATTGGTATCGGACTAGAACCTTTTTCCAGAGCGCTGCCATGTAGCTACGGTGTCGCTGGGTGAAGCCATGCTGCTTGACCCCACAGTTATGGTTACCGCTGGGCGCTCTCAGAAATCGGTCTATTAGAGAGACAGGGAGACCCCCCTTACTGAACAAACACTCTATAGCAATGATTACTATCAGAATACAGAGCTTACAGTTCAGCTTTCAGATCAGCTATTTTAAGCACAGATCTTTCGCCAACAACAGCCGATCTGCATTGATCGCAACGTGCCGCGAGTGTCAGCGAAGTCTGGCTTCAGTCAGTGTTTTAACAGGCGTAGGCCTATGGCCTACGTTCAGATAAGCCAAATACTGTACCACTGAATGAAACATTGACCCGAGATGGACATCAGATCTCCTTGCAAAATAATGATCGGTGGAAGCCAAATAGGAAATAAAAATACGGTCCCAGGTCATGGAGATTGTAAGTTACCACACCTATCCAAACCTGCATTCATTGGGTTATCAGATGTTCCCTGTGTTTTCGTTCGGTTAGATTTCTCACTTAAAAAGTAAGACGATATAGTAAGAAGAGGGACGAGGGAGCGAGGAGGAATAGATAGATAGATTTAGTTTTTTTAACCGCGTGAACCCTAGTGTTTTATTCAGGGCATTTCATAATAATATGCGAACGTTCGCTAAAAATAGCACATAAGCAAGCTCTCAATGGGTCACAACTTCATGCGCTCTGAGCTTGTAGATCTGCTATTTTTTGCAAAGAGATTTGAGAAAAAAGTTGGGGGCCACGGATAGAGCCCTAGTGCTGTGGTTATAACTTTTCTAAATCTGGGCCCACTTGATAATCTTTCTGACCGAAGATGAAACTGTATATCAGCGTGCCACACTATTTGTTCTCCGGAGGTATTCCGTTTGGCACACAGGTCTCCTCATTGGTTTATTGTCCAGTAAACAGAGTCTGTTGCTGTCTCCGAAATAGTGATCAAAATGTTATTTAATACTGCAGTTTTTATTAGAAGCCAAGTAGTTGTAAGTTGTTTTAGATGTTGGATTGTTTGTGCCTGTAAGAGTGCATGGATGTCAACCTTTTGTCCACTATTCTTTAGTTCTTTCTTTTCCCTTGCTTTAGTTTGGGTGGAAGCATGTGTCTACTGTCTACTGATACTGTAAGCTAGCGATGATAAATTAGCTGAAGTGTTGCGCTGAATTCTGTGACCGGAGGTCTTGGGCCACCTGTTCAGAGTATGGGAAGGCATTGTGGACTCCCCATTTGCTTAAAGAACAGCCAATGAGGCCTACTTGTTAATGAGGAGAAAGTCACACACACGCACGCACGCACGCACGCACGCACGCACGCACACACACACACACACACACACACAAAAAAAACACTATTAGCACAGTGACTAGGCACACTAAATAAGACGAGGGCCAAATAGAGTGATCTGTAGAGTAGTATCACTAAGACGTGGTTGAAGAGAGAGTTTGGGGGTTGCCACTGAACCGATAATACGAACATCTTAAAGTCTCAACGTCTGATAACAAACATATGAAACATATCAACACCTTTCATCAAAGAACAACTCATGAAACTTGATCTGAGCTGTACGGGAACATGTGCTTCTCAACCTTTTCAGGTCGCGACCCCCCAAAAAAAACATATTGGAACTGGGGACCCCCCACCCTGATAAGCACTTGGAATTATAGTAGTTGAGGCATTGAGATTAGTTTGACTAAATATTGTGAAAATGGCCCGGGCCACTGGCGGAGTGGTCCGGGCACCTAGGCTGCTTATCCAGTCTGACATTGTGTCGTGGGTTCGACTCCCAACCCCGACGACCTTTGCTGCGTCTCACTCCCCGTCTCTCTCCCCATTTCCAGTCAGATTTACTGTACACTATCAATAAAGGCAAAAAGCCCCAACAATATCTTAAAAATAAATACAAATAAAATATCGAATAATCTTCAGAGCTCACAGTGCCTCGCAGAGTATAGTTTGTTGTTTAGACCCCCCTGATGATCCCGACCCGCAGGTTGAGAATCGCCACCTTATGTTATAAAAAATAGAGGAGGAAAAGAATGTGAAAACACATTTCTCATGTGTGCTGCGTTGCCTGGGTGCTGTCAGCGTGCGATCCAAGAGAGGCAAGAATCTCTCTCCGCTGTCGGCCAATTTGGATTATGCAACGCAGAAAAAACACAAACACGCACGGGGCGAACATGAATCATGTTCCTCACACAGCACAGGTCGGCTGTGACGCCCCAGGAGAGACCTCTAAGGTATGTGTGTGTTTGTCTGTGCTGTGCGTCAGAAGTTCTGTTTGTCTTGAAAAAGATGAAAGGTTTGTGTGGTTTGGGCAACGCGGCCATCCATGCTTCCAATGTGATCCGAGTCCAGCTCACAATGGTCTGACCCATGGCAAAGAAGACAGTAACAAAGTACATTCACTTGAGTTAAGTACATTTTGCTGACCGCTCCTACATCTGGCTTTGTCTGTGTGTAGGTATGTCCCGCCCCATCCCACATTGGCCAAGCTTTGCGGGACGCTTAATGAAATTAACTCATAAATAGCACTGCTCACTTCAATCTGGGTGTGATTTTTCTTAAATACTTACAGCTATAGCTTTAACTTAAAGTGATAGTTCACCTATTTTTGACATGAAGCTGTGTGAAATACTTGCCATTAAAATAGTGGTTACAAATGTACTAATCCATTACCAGAGTCCCGTGGTCAGAGTTCTGGTGAGTTTTAGATGAATATAAAGTAGTTCCGGTGATTTGGCAGGGGCTCATGGCCCAATCATTAAAAATAGATGAATCCACAAAACTAGCTTAATTTGTATTGTTGACCTATTTCTACCAAATAGACCAACTTTCGTTCAACTTTGACCCCTCTGTCACATGGTACTATTTTTTGTGTCCAGTATCACTATGCCGCTGCAACGTATTTCCCCAAAACAAGGTGCTTTGCAGGCAGCTGATCAGAACGAAACCTCACTCTATATGGTAGAAATAGGCCAACAATACAAATGACGCTAGTTTTGTGGATTAATCTATTTTCAATGATTGGGCCACGCCAAATGGCCCCCACCCCATTGGAACTACTTAATATTCATTAGAAACTGACCAGAACTCTGACCACGGGACTCTGGTAATCAATTAATACATTTTTAACTACTGTTTTAATGGCAAGTATTTCACACAGCTTTATGTAAAAAATAGGTGAACTATCACTTTAAGTGCAAATTTGAATCGAACGTTGTGAGTTCTTAGATCACTTCTGCTCCTTTCACTAGGCTATTATTGATGTTTTTTACATTTCTTGTTTGTTTAAGTCCAAATTTAAAACAGCAATACATTGATATAAAAAAGGAAATGTAGTTTGTAATACTTGTGAGTACAAGTTTTAGTTAGTAGTAGTTTTTTAGTTAGCATTTTATTTTTGTGTTCAAGTGAACAAAAATCTACACGGCAACTTGCACAATATTTGATAAGGAGGAGTATACTGTATCCTTGGACTAAAGTAACTGATTGTTGAGTACTTTGTCCACCAGACCACCACTGCCCGTTGTGGCTGCTGCCCTCGGGGTCCATGTCGATCCTCTCGTCACAACGGTGGTCAGTGTGAGATCTGGGTTTTAGGTAAGCTAACACCAGAAGGTAAAAAGGTAGAGATCCCAGAAACCATGAAGGTTTTGACTTTGTGACCCTCAGATTACAGTAATGTTTCTACAGCTGTTTAAATATGCCCAGGGTGCCTGGCTGGCCTTGCTGAAGCCTCTCTGCTGCAGTGGCGTCAGTTCAGCAAAAGCTAAGGTATGGCAACATTACACACCAGTCCTGTTGCCCTACCTTAGCAACAGGCACAATGAGAAGTACATTTTATTATTTCCCCCTGTAGCCAAGGTATGGCAGCTGCCATAGCTTGCCATACCCAATTGACGCCTCTGCTCTGCTGCATGGGAAAAAGCCCCTGCAGACCATATTAGGAGGGCTTTCCTTTTAGGTCAGGTGACTTTGAGGTCACAGGTAGTTCCAAATAGAGATACCGATTATCCATCAGCTCCAAACCTCCCAAAACAAACTGATTCGGCTACTTCTCGACCTGGGGCCCATGACCCATGTTTCTCCCACACATTTTGCTGGCCCAAGTTGGCTCAGCGTTGAAGACAGGGTTAAACAACTAAAAGTGGGATTGACTTTCAAAATAGCCAATGCAAATCTGCCCTCCATCCCCTCAGTACCCGCATATCTGACCAAACATCTCCAAGAAGTTAGCGACACCCACAGCCACAACACCAGAGGGAGCGCACACAATGATCTGATAACACAAACCCATAAGACAAATATGGCTAAATTCTCCTTCTACATCACTGCCACCCAGGTGTGGAATTCCTTGACTACCTCCCTTAAAGCTGGCATCCTTCAAAACTGCCCTGAAAACTCGTACTCAAACTCAGACTTATGGGGGTTGAAATTAAAAGATCTAAAAAACCCAGGGGTTTTGAATTTAAAAACCGGTATGTGTGTGTGTGTGCGTGTGTGTGTTTAAAAAAATACTTATAATTGAGTAGGCCTACTATTAACTCATGGGATGCCCACGAGGTGTCTACACGCCAATCTCTTTGATTTCTCTGGAGGCCCACGACGCGTTGACGTGTTTACTGTATTTACAGTATTAACTTTAAATCTCACCGTTAGGTTGGGGCTGCGCCTGGATGTAGCCCATTAGCCGCTAGTCGCTTCGAGTCGACGCTGAGAGCATCGCGCGGCCGTTTTTCTCCGTATACTCCAATGCATTTCACCATCTTTAACGCCCTTTATCTCTGATGTTTGTTTTATGGCTAAAACTGTGGCGGGGTGCGGCAAAATGTCCACATTTTGATCGGCAATGAACAGCTATGATCAACACTGGTCTATACAGAAAGTTACACAATAACATCCTGTCTGCGCTCATGTGACCAAGTGACGTCATGACGCATGCATTGACCGATGTGTTAAGTATCTCTACTTTGACTCAAGTAGTACTGTGGGGTTGAGTACTTTGTCCACCACATGTCCCTGCCTCTCAGCATAGCCATCTGACCAGCCATCAACTGGGTGAAGCTGTAAAAGAAGAAAGAGAAACTCAAGCTCCATCGTGGGACTGTGTTGTTTTGAATAAAGCACTTTAATAGCAGATGGATATTAGAAATCAGAAAAGAGACAGAACATGACAGCTTCATGACAACAGTTAGTGTGTTACTGACAGCAGATCGGTTATATTTATTTACTCAGATCCAAAAAATCAAAACTTGATATGTTTTTCAAAGGAAAAGAAAAAGAAAAGAACAAAAAAAGGCTTTTTTCAACTGTACTATTCATTTGTTTGACACTATGCTTTGTTTGCCACTAAAGGGCTCCACAAAATCCTTCCCTTAATATTGCAAAATAAATAAATATCTAAAAACAAGCTGAAACGGAAGCATCTGAACTGGGTGTTTAATTTGACGTGAAATCAATCAATCTGTCAATCACTCAAGTCAAAAAATACAAATTGAAGATGGATTAGAACCCACATAAATTACTTTTTTTCAGACATTTCTAATCTGGGAGGTTGTCGGATAAAAATCCCAGTCTTCCATTCCCATGCACAAACAGCATATTATTTTTCTAACACCATGGCTTGTAGCCTATGTAGCAAACCTTGGAGACAAATATTATTTGCTATACGTCGTGTAATATGTTCACATACAATTCATGTTAGTTGGCAAGTCGGTTTTGCAGTCCGTAAAAGAAGCGAAGCCCATGTATTATTATTTTTCCCCCCCGTAGGTCTAGGTTGTGTGCAGCTTTTAACGCGACGTTCGCTTACAAACGACATGAAATATAAAGAGTCTCTATCCGAGGAGTTATAGCACAGTTATAGTATCTATAGTTTTTTTAATCGAGCGAAGACCATGTAATGCGTAGTTGTAATGTCAGTGTCGCGCGCCGGAAATAGCCGATCTTCAAGCCCACAGCACGTCGCATCCATGACACGCTGTGAGCTTGTATATCAGCTTTTTCTGGCACACGGCGCCGTCATACGACTAAACATACGTCGGGCTTTTAGCTTAAATGCTGCTGCAGGCCTGTGTATGAGTGAATATGGTGCGTTAACCAGATCAGCATGGCCCTCGGACATCGCTCGCGTGACATAAAAAAAAAAAGATTCTCTCATTTCTCTCAGCCACATCTTCGTTTCATGATCCTTCCAGAAGTCAAAAATAGCTTATAAAAATAATCTGTAATTTTTATTTTATTTTTTGTATTTCTATTTCCATTTTCTGTGGATGTGTGAACGCATGTCACTCCGGGGCGATGTGAGCAATTCTCTAGACCAGGGGTCTTCAACGTTTTCAGGCCAAGGACCCTTTAGTTGAGAGAGAGATGGAGCAGGGACCCCCACAACCTGTTCATAGATTCCATATACAGTAGTTTAATCCTTTGACAGCACGATCATCAGTGTATTTTGGATTCATATGTGTTTTCAGATATTTAACCACTTGAACCGTCAATACTTAATACACTTCACCTTTCACTCTGTACTTAGTGTGCTCTTTTTTCCCCTCTACACCAAACCTCTTTGCCGAAAATAGCCGATCTACGAGCTCACAACGCCTCGCGTTGCGAGGCGTTGTGAGCTTCTAGATCTGCTATTTCTGGCTAAAGTTCTTAGAATATGGACACTAGGGTTCAAGTGGTTAATATAAAAAAGGCGAAAAAAGTTTCTATCACACAAAGATTTGGAGGACCCCCTGTAGTAACTCTGAGGACCCCTTAGGGGTCCCGGACCCCCTGTTGAAGACCCCTGCTCTAGACCCTGAAACCTCTTGTGTTGTCTCGCTACGGGGGGACTCAGCCGTTTGTCACAGTTCTAGGAGAGAGTCGCAGCCCCAGCCTGAAGCCTCAAAAGTCTAGTATCTGCCCTCGTTCCATAGGGATATCCCTTAGGAGTAATGGTTAAGATATTGGACTTTCACGCGGGTAGGGAGGTTGGGATCACCTCTGTTACATTTGTACTTGTCTCTCTGTAGCCCCCTCACCCTGACACCCACCCCCCGCCGCCCAGGCTCTCCTGCACTGCGCAATGTCACTGGTTCTCAACCCAGGGGGGTCCCCCAAATTATTTTGGGGGGGTCCCCGGATGATTAGCTTAATGTGAAACATTGTTTTCTCACTCAACAGTAAACAAACCATCATAAAGTTTAAGTGTATAGAGGGTATCTGCACATTTCTAAAGTGACAATTGAAGGACTTTTTTAATACCTCTAAAATGACAAATTAAACATTGGCCAAATTGTCAAATATTAGAGGCAGAAATTGTGAAAAAAGCCGTTCTACTGTACATGCTCCCAACGAGGCGTTGCGAGCATGTAGATCGGCTATTTTCACAATAGAGCCGTGTTATACAAAATGTAATGCCTCAACTCTTCGTCAGGGTGGGGGGGTCCCCAGATAAAATCATTATTTTGGGGGTCGCAGCCTGAAAAGGTTGAGAACCACTGGTCTACGATATGGGACCATGCTCAATGCATCAGGGGCACATATATCGGAACTACCCACCGAATCGTTCACCGGTTTCTCTCACTCTTTTCCGTGTATATTTTGACAAGAAATACATAACAATAAAACAGAAGATAATGATAAGGTGCTCTGACAAAGAGTTTATGAAGGAAAAGATCGCAGTAAAATTCCCCCCAAACGTGTGGTTTCCTGTCCCCCTCTGTCTTTGGCCTCGACGCGCAAGCATAACAGTGTAACCAGTCCAAAATATATATAACAATAACAAGGCTTGTATATAGTGAGTTCAGAGGCTGGTATGAGATCGGCTACGGTCGCTCGCTCGGTGCGGGGGTTTGGCACAAAACAAAACGCCATCCAGTAGATGGAGAAGGAGGCGATAACGGCTGATAAGGAGGCGAGTGAGAGAACGATAAAAACCTGCGTTAGTGCTGCTAAACTGGATACATCCGCAGGAAAACGGATAACGAACCGATAAGACGTCGAGAAGCATCGCTCAAAGGTGGTGGAGTGGCACTGCATAAAGGCTCCATGCACAGGTACCTATTTGTACGCTGGTGCCGGTCTACGAGTGGATTAGCTATTTCCGCTGCGCAACACGGCCGTACAACTGAAACCCACGACGCACAGCTAGCGTCAGATGAGCGCGTCGACCGCGTAAACCCCATATGGTTGACCGGAGTCCCTCAGGGCTCTATACTAGTGTTTTCTGTTTTCACAGAAAGGTTTCCGCACGATAACAGAAAAGACACAGAAAGCTTTACCCACAATACGGATGCTGTGGTTAAGTGGTTGACCCATTGCCTACGGCGGCTGCTATTTTTCGGGAGCGTCGTCGACCGGCACCGGAAACCAATTCGAAATGAGTCTGAGCAAAACGTTGCAACAGTGACATTTGCGTCGGTAGCGCTTTCAGTGCGTCCGCGGCCTTTTACGTATAAATCCGGCGACTGTAACTGTGGCGTGGCAGTTGAAAAATGCAATGCTAGAAACCACGCGAGACACATAGAAAACAACGCTATTTCTGCTTTGATCTGGGTGCTTTGCTCTGGGTGTGTGTGTGTGTGTGTGTGTGGAGGGGGGGGGGGGGGGGGGGGGGGGGGGGTGTACAGTATGTGGGTGTGGAGGGGAGGAGAGGAGCGGTGACTCAGGCCATGCAAATGCGGCCCCTCTACCTCCCCCCCTGCTTGTCATGTTTTCATCAGAGATAACATTCACACCACATCGCATAAAAAATAAAAAAAACACATCTAGGGCGCCCCCAACAGGCTGGGAGTGCCGGTGTGAGGCGTCCTCCCCACACAGCGCCCTCCTCGTGTTCCCGGGCAGACGCCATAATGTCGCGGTAAAAGTGGTTTATGCATAATATTGTATATCCTGTATAGGTATGGGTTGTTGTTGTTGTTTGTGTTGTTTGTGTGCATTTTTTAAATATTTTCCTCCGTTTCTCGCTGCTTCCCTCCGGGGTTCGGGGACGGACGTTGTTTGTTGGTTTTTCGCTCTGCGTTTTCGCTTCGTGGTTTTCCTTATTTCTTCTATGTATATACTGTATATATATATTATATATATGTTGTTTAGAAAAGGCGTGCTTTCTTCTTCATGTCGTTCTTCTTCCACAGCGCCAGGCGGTCGAACTGGTCCAGGGTCACTCCAAACACCTGCATGAAGTCCTCTGGGGACAGGTGTCTCTGGGAGGGGGACACAAAGAACGAGACACGTTCAGTCAAGATACGTTGAGTCCAGGAACACCATAATAACCTGTATTCACACCAGGCACGTGCATGCTAGGGCATTCACGAATAGTGATTTTTAGTATTCAAAATATTTGACCTCAAAGTATTCGAATAGTCGAATATTCGACAGGACTGGCCAAACTGTCAAATATTAAGTAATCAAGAGGCTCACAACGCCTCGCGTTGCGAGGCATTGTGAGCATATAGATCGGCTATTTTCACAATATTTATCTGTGGAACAGAGTCACATTAAATGTAATGCCTACAATTCCAAGTGCTTGTCAGGGTGGGGGTCCCCAGTTCAAATATGTTTATTTTGGAGGTCACTGCCTAAAAAGGGTTGAGAAGGGGCATTGACAGCACATTCTTATGACTTCCTATCTAGCCAAGCTTTATAAACTATATCTTTTTTAAAGATAAAAAAAAAGCGAATATTCGACTTTGGTGAACAACGTTGAATAGTGACTTTGATATTCGAATATTCGAATATTTGGTGAATGCCCTGGTGCATGCACACATAGACATCAAAGGGGGCTTGAGCCCCTGCCCTTTTACCCGTCTCTAAAAAGTGCCCTCTCCAGACCATGAATGCAGTTTTCACTATGGTGAAAGAAGTGAAAATGCTCTCTTTCCATGCCATACCTGAAGGCACCATTCAAGAGAATTGTACAAACTCTCCTGAACTTGAATGCAACATTTTATGTGTAGAAAGTATGCATATGAGTGGTTTAACGCACCAAAAATAGCCAACCTCCAAGCTCACAACACGTCGCAGTGCAACGCGTTGTGAGCTTGGAGGTCTGCTATTTTCCATATTTCAACCAAAAGCCTTTTTAGAAATGTCATCCCCTGCCTCTCTAACATTCTCTGCATGTCCTTGATTCACGCGGCAGACATTTGTCTCTCTCTCCCCATTTCCTGTCTGTATACTGTGTATTCTATCACAGAGGACAAAAAAAAAAAGATTTGCCGGCCCCCCTGTCGTAACGCTGAGGACCCACTAATCGTCCCTGACCCCCTGGCGAAAACCCCTGCTTTAACGTTTCTCGGACGGCCCTATTATATGGGATTTAAACCGGCAAACGTCGCATTTGTTTAGAAGTGCGCCCAGGCACTGCGGCAGCCTGTGTGACCCCGGGGAAATCTCGCCCATCAAATCTCGCCCATCAAATCTCGCCCATCATTTCGGCCGGAGGGTTAGCGACTCACTCCACGGAGGTTAAGGTTAGGGTGAGGGTTAGAGTCGGGTGTCGAAAAGATGACATGTAGTAACAGCGACACGCTCCCATGACCCCGGCTAGAACTCTTTCTGATTGCGCGGGGCCTGCTGAACGATACTGTCCCCCCCCCCCTCCCCCCACCATATGAATAATACTCCCCCCCCCCCCCCTCCCCCCACCATATGAATAATACTCCCCCCCCCCCCCCCCCCCGCCTTCCAAATAAATCATGCAAAGTGGGTCAGTCAGTGGCACCGGAGAGAAGGCCGCAGACCGTCTTCAGCTTCACCTTGTGCGAGCGGCGCACGCGTGTGTGTGTGTGTGTGTGTGTGTGTGTGTGTGTGTGTGTGTGTGTGTGTGTGTGTGCGGCCGTGCGCGTGCGTGCGCAGGGGTGTCGCACCGAATTCTGGGCCCTGGGTACAAGGATTCACAGAGGGACCCCCATGAATGTTCTTCATAGGGGGAGGGGGTTTAACCCATTTAGACTGGGAACGCATTATTACGCATGATTCTGTGCTTTAACTATTGAAAAATAGTTAAAGCACACAAAAATATGCGCATGTCTTTCAAATCCTTCTAAGGTTTTTTGCTGTTTCTATGTCAGTGGTGCTCAAACTTTTTCATGTGAAGGACCCCCAAAATGATATGTATTTGGCCACGGACCCCCCATCTCAAAATATTTAGTTCCAGGGACCCCCAAGAGCAAATATTTGAGTTACAAATGTTCGCTTAAAAATGTATATATTCAGATTTGCACACGTTTTCACGACTTCTCAAAAATAGCAGATCTACAAGCTCGCAGCGCGGCACTCGGTGCCGCGCTGCGAGCTTGTACATCTGCTATTTTTCAATAGCTTAAAGTTGTACTATGTAACTTTTTTTATAAAACAAATCTTAAAATTCTCCTAACTATTAAATCACAAAAGTTTTAGAAGATCCGCGCCGTGAATTTCAGCCTGTAAAGCCTTCTCTGTATGTAAACTGAGATCCTTGCCGTGGACCGGATCTCGCGCCAAAATTGCGTCATCACACTACCGGCCAATCACAGCGAGGGTTATACAACTGCCGGCCAATCACAGCGCATCTTGAAGTGGGGTCGCTATGGCAGCCATATTTGTTGTCGCCCGTTTGTACCATCCCTTCTCTAGGTAATTTCGCCTACCAGGCAGGGTGAAGGAGTCCGTATCTCTGGAATTACTGAACGCACAGGAACAAGGGACCCCTTAAAAGATAGATCTCAGCGAGGTGGAGGCAGACGCGGGGGTCTGAAGGTACGAAAAACGTCCGAAAGACGCGGACGCGACCGCGGTTTGCTATAGGGCTAATGACCACTAGTTGGGCATCTTACACAGTATGGCTTTAAGTATAGAATACGGTAATTCCAGGCCCCTCCACCTTGGGCCCTATATAGTAACTCAGTCCCACTTCCTTCGTTCCGTTTTGCGTTCATCATTTTAAGAATGATTTAAAATAGTGAAAATAGCCGATCTACAAGCACACAACGCCTCGCGTCGCGAGGCGTTGTGTGCTTGTAGATCTGCTGTTTTCACAATTTTTGTGTGACACTTTTGTATGATGAAGCAGGGCTTTACTTTACGAAAAAAAACATACAAATTTGAAACTTAGAGATACAAGGTTTCTGCCCGACAGTGACGATACGAGAGTTTACCCCGACCCTAAGCCCCTTAAAACTTCCTCCATCTCTGCCAGGACATTTGGTCCTCGCAAGAGTCCCGAACAATAAAGCTTTATGATTAGATTTTGACTTGATTTACGTTTTTATTTTATTTTGTATTAACACCTTCTAAGCCTGGCCGCACTCCCTCGGACTTCCTACTGGGTCCCCTCAGCCAATCGTCTATTCCCGTACTTCGCCGTAATTTATGAAATTAATCATAATTTTTTGAAAAATACAGTCGCAGGTCGTGCTCTGTCTCTTTAAGAGACGTTGTGCAATCGGATCACGTGATCCGATTGATGACGTCATCGGCTGGCTCTGCCACTGGCTCCACGAGCGGCCATTACGTTCCCCTTCACTGTGTGTGCTGCAGCCTGGTTTAGCCCATCCCCCCTAGTATACCGACCAGACGACAGGCGAAATCAAGGCTTCGGAATGAGTGGAATACATGGAATTAGATCGATGTGCGTGCGACGAGGACGTAATGTACTTTCGAACGCTGTTTTTTCTCGTGGATTACCCCATCTCGCTCCATGCAAATGAACGGCAGAAATACAGCCAGCAGCAGCTTCTAAGTAAGTGGCCGCCCAAACACGTAGTGTGTGCACGTCCTGCTGGCTTGCACTGAACGACCCGCGCGCGTTGTTTATCATTTGGTGTGTTTGTTTTTTAAAATATGTTTATAAATAAAACGCTGATTGCACGGCAGTACCGGGGTTCAGGGGGTTCTGCCGCGGCTTAGAAGGTGTTTTTAAGGATCAACCGTTAAGCTGCTGGTGCCATGGCGACCGCTTTAGTCTTCCTGGGAGTTGGACACGGAAAACACATACAAAAACGGCTTGCAAATAAAAACCATATATCGTGAACAAAAAATCAAGAACATAACTTTTAACGCAATAAATAATAAACCAGTCAACATAAAGGAAGGGATCTGGGGATCCACATGGGAACGGTGCGGCTCCAATGTGTCGTCTGTGACGTTCAGTGTTTGTGAAAAACGTGCTGGAAGTCTGCGTTTTTTACCACAGGAACAATATGTGTCCATGACGCGTTATTTGGAATCGCACATGAGTTCTGGGCAAACCCCGCCCACAGAAGGTTCTGATTGGCTGAACCGGAGCTAAGGAGCGCTCCTTTCTGTTCGCTTGGACCGCGCAGAGGTGCGACTAGTGCGGGGCGTTAAGGGGAGAAAACGCCCACAAAACTGTGAAAAATTATGACTCATCACTTTTCATCACTAAACCATTGTTTTCTGGGGCCATTTGTAGCCCAAGGAATGTTTTTTGCAAATCAAATGCTTGCAATGGATTCAGCATCATGACAAACCCCTAGTTAGACCCCTCACATCCTACTTAAATACCTAAAATTCCTGTATAGAAAGTCGATTGGAGCCCAACTTGATTTGGCCGCTGTGGCGACCCCGAAGGTTGCCGACTTGGGCGCAACTAGCTGTATCATTAGAGCATGTCCTGGGCTACATCTGTGCAAAAACCTGCCGACGCTGGTGAATGCTAACCTGGTGAATGTAAACCTGGACGGACCAACTCCATCATGGTCAATAGAAAACGAGAGCCTCCCGCACAGAACTCATGTGCGATTCCAAATAACGCGTCCAGGACAGATTTACCATAGGCCTAGAGACAATAAAACTAAATGCGTATTAAACTATCCTCTCCTCCAATTATGAGGTATTTTTACAGTACGTATCTCGTACTCAGAGGCATCCATTACAATTATTTGAAAACTTTACTTGAGATAGTTGAGTTAACATTGCCTGATCATGATTCCACCTTCCTGGTTTTCTGGGCTCCATGCTTAACAAAAAGGGCAGGGACTCAAGCCCCCTTTGATGTCTATGTGTGCACGTGCCTGTATGTATGCATGTGTGCATGTGAGGTGCTGCCAGCCAGGTAGGCGCCCTCGCTCGCGCCCACATTCCTCCCGCTTGCAGCGGCATCTGGATCATTACGGAAACCAGGTGATTGGCGTTGAAGCAAAAAATGACAGCCCATATTTGATTTGTGTTCGATATCGCCACAGAGATTCAAAAACATTTCTAATAAAAATAAACTCTTTCCCGTTGCTCCTAAATCAATGCCATCCGTGACTTTTTGGGCTTCCATGCTCCACAGCAGTGGTGGGAAAAGTACTCACTTAAAGGAGTACTTCACCACTTTTCAACCTATCTTCATATAATTGGTCCTCACCAAAAAATAGCTTTTTTCTTTTTCTTTTCCTCATTGGAGGGTTGTGGGCAGGTCAGAAACCCATCGTCTTGTTCTCGCGATAATAAAAATCAAAATATTATTTTTCAAAAATATTGATTATTTTTTTATTTTTTGGGGGGGGAAATGATGATGTCACAAGACGATGGATTTCTGAACTTCCCACAGCTCTCCTAAGAGACTTGGACCAAGTAGAAAAAAATTGTGCTATTTTATTATGAACATTAGTGAGGACCTATTATATGAAGATGGGTTGAAAAGTGGCAAAGTCCTCCTTTAAGTAAAAGTAGCAATACTGGGTGTCCGGTGGCCTACTGGTCAAGGCACATACCACATAGGCACCGCCACATAGGCATGGTTGCCGCGCGTCGCCGGTTCGATTCCCGATCCGGACGACCTTTGCCGCATGTCACTCCCCATCTCTCTCTCTCCCCATTTCCTGTCAGTCTACTGTATACTATCAATAAAGGCATAAAAGCGAAAAAATAAATAAAAATAAGAAAGTAGCAATACTGCAATGTACAAATACTCTGTTACAAGTAAGAGTCCGGTACTTGAGTAAAGGTACAAAAGTATTGGTATCAAAATTGGTAACAAAGATAAAAGTACTCATTTTATAGAATATTCCATTTCACAAGTTTTCAAATGTATAACAATGTATTCAAATCCTTTGAATATAGCAGATCTACAAGCTCTCAATGCATCGCGATGCAACACATTGTGAGCTCGTGAGCTATTTTCACATGGACAAAATGTATATAGGGTTGAAGTGGTTAATGTATGCTAAGTAATTACAATGAAAATCTACAAAATAACTAGAAACTAACATGTTTCAAATAATTGTAGTGGAGTAGAAGTAAAATAACTGAACATTGGAAGTACTCCAGTTAAGAAAAATACCTCAAAATTGTACTTAAGTACAATACTTGACTGAGTAAACATACTTAGTTACTTTACACCACTGGCAATATCGCCACAGAGATGCAAAAAATAAAAATAAAACCCTCTCTCCGTTCGCTCCTAAATCAATGCCATCCGTGTGTTTTGGGCCTCCACGCTCCACAGTATATTTCCTGACATTTACGCAGACGGGGTTACACACTGAGTGTTTGTAAGGAGAGCCAAGCCAAGGGGCTGGGTTTGGTTTGGTTCGGCTGGAACGGGGCTGCTCTCTTGTTTGGAGAAGGTTCTGAGGCGTAGGATTCGATTTGGTCGTGCGTTTAGACCTCAAGCGCGGATTGGAAGGCAATGAAACGGACGGGCTCTCTCCGTGTGGCGAGGTGAGCGAGCGAGCGCTTGCGGTGGGGGTTTCTGAGCTTTTTGCTCTTTGGAGGAACTTTGGGCCTCGGTCGGCTCCCCCTCCGCTCGGGGGAATATCAGTGTACATGACGAAGTTTAATAAGGTGAATGAGATGAATAAGACGCAGCAGGGACGTGCAGAGAATGTTAGAGAGGCAGGGGCTGACATTTCTAAAAGGGCCTTTTGGTGAAAATATCGAAAATAGCAGACCTCCAAGCTCACAATGCGTCACAGCGCGACACGTTGTGAGCTTGGAGGTCGGCTATTTTCGATGCTTGATTTCTACACAGAGAGGACAATTCTTTCAACATAAGATGCTGCATTCAAGTTCAGGAGAGTTTGGACAAGGCAATTCTCTTGAATTCTGCCTTCAGGTATGACACATGGAAAGAGGGCATTTGCATTTCTTTCACCATAGTAAAAACTGCATTCATGGTCTGGAGAGGGCACTTTTTAGAGACAGATAAAAGGACATGGGGCTCA
Source organism: Nannobrachium achirus (assembly GCF_963921795.1). Classification (NCBI taxonomy): domain Eukaryota; kingdom Metazoa; phylum Chordata; class Actinopteri; order Myctophiformes; family Myctophidae; genus Nannobrachium; species Nannobrachium achirus. Next base: position 12,446,891 of record NC_137821.1, on the reverse strand, counting down.
AGCTCCCTTTGAGGTCTATGTGTGCACGTGCCTGATTCATAATTGATTTATAATGAACTGTTGCAACCCTGTAAATCTGAGAGTGCACAAAACGTGTTCAATAAAAACTGAGGATTGTACTGTATACTGTCGTTGTCCAAAACCGTTCGTTTTGCATTTATCATTTTAAAAACGATTTAAACTAGTGAAAACAGCCGATCTACAAGCACACAACGCCGTACACATTTGAAACGTGGAGATACGAGGCTTCCACCCGACAACGAAGATACGGTACATACAAACTGAGGATTGTACCCATACATACAAACCTTGTATCTCCAAAACCATTCCTTTTTTTTAGCATTATTTTAAGAAATTTTTTAAATTGTGAAAATAGCAGATCCACAAGCTTGTAGATATGCGATTAGATCTCTCACCTCCAGTCTGGTGCGGTCCACATCCCTGGGCAACTTGACTCTGGCTCTGTGTGTCACCGCCAACATCTCATATGGATAAACCTAACAAGCACACACACGCACACACACACGCACACGCACACACACACACACACACACACACACACACACACACACGCACGCATGCACACGCGCACACACGCACAATTTAGAATTACGATTTACGCATTTAGCAGACGTTTTTAATCCAAAGATTAGCAGGTAATACATCAATACGCACGCACGCACGCACACGCACACGCACGCACACAACAAAGGCAGGCATTGTCGTGTGGATTTATCACACACAAACACACAGCAATTGTATCACTTCCAAATGTCCTAATACTGTAAGTATAAGCTCTCCAAGCTGCAAAGGCTGCAGCCAAGAATAGTCTAATATATCGTCGCTGTCGGGTGGAAACCTTGTATGTCCAAGACCGTTTGTTTCGTATTTATCATTTAAAAAATGAACTAAACTAGTGAAAATAGCCGATCTACAAGCACACAACGCCTCGCACCGCAGATCGGCTGTTTTCACTTTTGTGCGACAGCCTTGTATGATGAAGCAGGGCTTTACTTGGTGAAAAAAACATATACATTTGAAACTTGGAGATACAAGGTTTCAGCCCGACAGTGACGATATAAAAACTGGAGCAATGAATGGCAACTGGTAGCAAGTGATGTGAATCTTACCTTGTACTCTGAAAGAGGGAGAGGGAGAGGGAGAGAGAGAGAGAGGGAGAGAGGGAGAGAGAGATTATTATAGTAGAACAATAATAGAACAATGAGGTTTTCATTCAGAGGCTATTATTAAAATTACCATAATGGAGCATAAATAAAATGACAGCTAAAGAGTAATGGCAGCAACATGAGAACAGAAGAGTGATTTTCTCCCGAGTTGTGCGTAGCGTGCGCGAATGTGCGCGTGGCCGCGTGCGCGTTCAGATTACGCTCACACATGCTCCCACACACACACACACACACACACACACACACGCACACACACACGCACACGCACACGCACACGCACACGCACACACTATTATGAGCTTGGCACGCTGGCCCTCTTCTATTTCGTTGGGTTGGCAGGAGCAGATGCACACGCGCGCACGGAACACGTGCACGCACGCCAGCACGCAGTGGTGGAAAACAAGTACTCACATTTCATACTTAAAGGAGTGGCGACACCGGCCGAAAATTAACATTATGGTACAGTAGGTCACGTGGTGTTTCTTCAAACAGTCTGAAAAGGAGGCGGGGCCGTATCAGTTAGTAGTGAATGTATACTTCGTCCGTCTTGCGGTGCTGCGCAATGTATACTTCGTCCGTCGTGCGGTGCCGCGCACAACGTGATGATGCCTTGTTGTTAGCGTGTAGCCCCGCCGGCTAGCGCTGCACCGCACGGCTATTTACACACACGCGCGCGAAAGCACACACACAGGCTACACACACACAGAGTGTATGAGCCACGGAGGCACGGACCTCCTCTGCAGAGGAGTTCGCTGGACCCTCGTTCTACCGTACGCTTGCTCCGGTGTCCCGGGTGCTCCAGTCAGGTTTAGGGCAGAGACAGCAGGGTATGGCCGACAAAACCGTATCGTAGACGGGGAGAAGCGTGTTGACCCTCGTACACCTTTTTTGACACCTTTTTTGAAGAAGACATGTACTTTTTTATCGGTCTAACCATTGATTTTATAGCGAATGCTATATCATTTTTACCCCTAGAACTGATAGTTTTAAAGTTGGTTTAGAAAGTCGGAAACACACCTCGGACAGCTTTTTTTGGGGCAGTTTCACAAGATAATGATATGGATACTCGACTCCGCAAGTCTCCGCCCCTCCCCCCATATTAGCCCAATCAAATTAATTTATTTCAGTTACTGTACAGAAAGTACTACTTTCAGTACAGTAACTACAATAAATTGATTGGGTCATTTAACATGGGGGTACATGACATCATTAAAAAAATTGGCTAATTTGATAGCCATAATTAGCTGTTTTGGCCGTGTCACGCCCCCTTTAAGTAAAAGTATCACATTATCAATACAGCAATGTAGCAATGTAGAAGTTACAAGTGAAAAGTCCGGAATTCAAAATGTACTTAAAGGAGTAGTTCACCACTTCATATAATAGGTCCTCACTAATGTTCATAATAAAATGGCACAATTTTTTTCTATTCAGTCTGGGTCTCATAGGAGAGCTGTCAAATCCTTCCTACCGGTGACATCATCGTTTGACAAAAAAAAATTAAATAATAATTTTGAAAAAAAGAAAGAAAAAAGATTTTTATTATCACGAGAACAATGGTTTCCACTTTAACATTGCAACTTTTTCAGGAATAGAAAGCCTGCAGTTTCTATTAGCTTGCATTTCCCATTGATGATGTCACCGGTAGGAAGGATTTGACCCACCCACAGCTCTCCTATGAGACCCAAACTGCGTAGAAAAAATTGTGAAATTTTATCATGAACATTAGTGAGGACCTATTATATGAAGATAGGTTGAAAAGTGGTGGAGTGACCCTTTAAGTAAAAGTACACAAGAATTGGCATCTAAATGTACTTAAAGTGCCCAAAGTACAGAGTAGTCCACTTATGTTTTGCAGAATGTCTCTTTTCACAAGTTTTCAAATATAAAATGTAGAAAAATCTCTTGAAAATAGCATTGTGAGCAGTGAGCTTGCAGATCCGCTATTTTCAAATAACCGAAATGTATGTAGGTTTGAAGTAGTTAGTGTATGCTTAGTAATAATAATCAAAACCTACAAAGTAACTAGTAAGTAAAGTTTTCAAATAATTGTAGTGGAGTAAAAGTACAATATTTGCCTCTGAGATGTGGAGAGGTAGAGTAGAAGTGGTGAATACTCCAATAAATAAAATAAAAATACCTCAACATTTTACTTGAGTACAGTACTTGAGTGAATGTACTTAGTTACTTCACTGCACACACGCACGCACGCACAATCACATGCACACACGCACTGTGCATCTCTCCCCTCACCTGACTGGCTAACCAATAAATGTGCAGCTGGAAAAATGACATCATTGGTCCCAGACACACACAGTGTGTGTGTCTGTGTGTGTGTGTGTGTGTGTGTGTGTGTGTGTGTGTGTGTGTGTGTGTGTGTGTATGTGTGTGTGTGTGTGTGTGTGTGTGTGTGTGTGTGTGTGCTGCTGTTCTAATCACTGAACAAGGGTCAGCGGTGCGTGACTAAAGCACAGGGGCGTCAAAAGGGGGGGAAAGTGGTACTGAGTTACTAGGGCCCAAGGTGGAGGGACCTTAATTCGTTTTTAATTTAGCTATTGAAAATAGCAGATATACAAGCTCACAGCATGGCACTAGCTTGTAGATCTGCTATTTTTGAAAAGTCATGAAAATGTGTGCAAATCTTTGAATATCTTTTAAGCGAACATTTGTAACTCATATTTTGAGATGGGGGGGGGGGGGGTCCCTGGAACTAAATATTTTGAGATGGGGGTCCGTGGCCAAATACATAACATTTTGGGGGTCCTTCACATGAAAAAGTTTGAGCGCCACTGACATCGAAACATTTGCCTGGCTCCAGCCCATAGACCAGGGGTCAGCAACCTTTTTGAAATGAAGTGCCATGTTTTTATTTTCTAGATCGTCAGTGTGCCATGTCAACATACATGTTAATGACACCCCATCAACAACAACATTCTGACACATTTTGATTGTCAGGACATTCAGAGCAATAATCTACCTCTCCCAGACTTCCTCCCCAGTCAAATAATTATGTGCAAGATGTAATTTGCTGCAAATTATGTGACTTAATTTAATTGACCACGTTTAAAACAATATTTGATTTTAAAACATAAATCCTCTTCTCTCTCACACTTCTGCTAGTGTGCCAGTGATCACCCTCCCCTGTGCCAATGTTGGCACTCGTGCCTAAGGTTGTCTACCCCTGCCATAGACTCTCTGAGCGGACTGGTTCTCAGCGCAGAGTCTGAAATCAGCCTATAGAAACATAGGTTTTTCAAAAAACCTTCAAAGACTTGCACAAATATTCATGATTTTTCAAAAATAGCAGATCTACAAGTTCGCAGTGCGTGCTGTGAGCTTGTATAACGCAGTGAATCCTTGTACCCAGGACCCAGAATTTGGTGCGACACCCCTGCCAAAGCACACAGCTTAACTCTGTAATCAAGGATCACAGAGCTGATCTCAGCGATCTGCTGTGACTTTACATGTGCTTTATATCTATACACTGTGATCCTTAAGGTTTGTGTCCTCAGTGGTGGAAAGTAACTAAGTACATTTACTCAATTACTGTACTTACTAATTTTTAGGTATTTTTTACTTTAAGATTTTTCTTTTTTTTTGCCTAAGTGGTATGCGCCTGGACCAGTTGAATGACTCTGATGAAGATGCACTAGCATCGAAACGTTAGTCAATCCTGTTATACTGGCACCTGAATAAAAGGCTAGAACCGTCTGAGCTGCTCCAGTGTCTCTCTCTCTACTGCATACATCAGTCCCTGCTCCTGTGATGCACCAGACTAGCCGTGTAGGCTGAGGCGCGCTGTAGAGCCCCTTTGTTCCAATACTTTTATTTCTACTCCACTACACCTGGGATCCAAATATTGTACTTTTACTAGATTTATTTGAAAACTTTGGTTACTACTAGTTACTTTGTAGATTTTGATTATTACTACACAACATACATTGCACTCTTCCTAGATACATTACAGACATTTGAAAACTGAAACCAGGGGGTCCTTTAAGTGCTCGCCTGGGAAGGTGTGACGGAGATGTGCAGTTACAGTGGTACAGTACATCACTGATAAACATCATGTTTATCTTGGGGAGTCATGGCTCACCTCTCATGCCCCCCCAGCTGTGGGAGTCTGGGTCTGCCTCGCTTTCGACCATCTCTGCAGCCTGGAATGGGACACACACACACACACACACACACACACACACACACACACACACACACACACACACACACACACACACACACACACACACACACACACACACACACACACACACACACACACACACACACACACACACACAGAGGGAGTTTAGATGGTGAACAGGTTAAGGTCAGAAGGCTAACCGTCTGCCTGGAGCGTGTTACTGTACATAGTCAACTCAAAGTCTCTTTGTGTCATCACCCCTAGACGTGGCTACAGATAATGTTCTGGGTCACAGAGAGGAGAGCCTATCCCCCGATAGAAGGTTTTTATCACTCAGCCTGATAGGACTGTGGAGTGTAAAAAACAAGAGAGTATGATTTATCCCAGACATTTTGTCTTGACTCTATATCGTCGTTGTCGGGCGGAAACCTCGTATCTCCAAGTTTCAAATGTGTATGTTCTTTCGCAAAGTAAAGCCCTGCTTCATCGTACAAGGCCGTCGCACAAAAGTAGTGAAAACAGCAGATCTACAAGCACACAACGCCTCTGTGCTTGTAGATCGGCTGTTTTCACTAGTTTAAATCGTTTTTTTTTTAATGATAAATGCAAAACGAACGGTTTTGGACATATAAGGTTTCCACACAACAACGACGATATACTCTTATCAAAAGCCACGCACACAGTGAGTGAGCGGTCGTGACTGGAGTGGTCTCGCTCACGGATGGGACAAATGAGCTGTTGTGGGGAGTTTGAAGCCCATGACCCTCCCTTGTAAAGCAGAGCCTTCTTTTTTCCCCCCTTTTTTCCCGAACAGCTCTGCCTAATACCCGGCATGTCAATGGCATGTATGAAGTGTATACTTGTAGCCTAGAGCAGTGGTTCGATCTCAACCTTTTCTGGCCGTGACCCCCAAAATAATCATATTCTAACTGGGGACCTCCCCACCCTGATGAGCACTAAGAGTTGAGGCATTACATTTTGTATAACACGGTTGGTTCTATTGTAGTCTGGCGTGGCCAGACTGTTGCCTCCGCAATTTGGCCAAATGCTCCCGGCATACAGTCTGGCAAACCGGGATAGAAATGATGAGTGCGAGATAAAGCGGATGTGACGCAACCGCTCCCTTGGTGCAGTAGCAATAACTTGTCCTACTGGAAGCGTTATGTCTCCTTTCTTTATTTTTTGGAGCATTATTTTGTCTTTCTCTGGTGTTGTTGGTGTTACTTCCATGTTGTTTTCAAACGCTTTCTTAAACTATACACTCATAACAAGAATAGGCTGCTCGAATGACTTTGTCTGAGCTATTGTGTTTCTGTTATGTTTCCAATGGGACTACAGTTCAGTGCAGCACTGGCTACTTCCGATACTCGCCGTTCGGGAGCTGCCGTTCCAGACTCTATATAGCATTCGGAGATTGTGGAATAGTTGTCTGGCTACGCGAGACTAGTTCTATTGTGAGGCGTTGTGAGCATGTAGATCGGCTATTTTCACAATTTCTGCCTCTAAATATTTGACGATTTGGCCAATGTTTAATTTGTCATTTTAAAGTTATTAAAAAGTCCTTGAATTGTCACCAATAGAGAAAGTCGAGTCACAAAGAGAGACCCTTCTCTCCATCCATCTATGTGAGAGAGAAAGTGACCCTACCAAGTCAAGTGACAAACACAGGCCAGATACAAACTAGTGAAAACAGCAGATCTACAAGCTTGTAGATCGTCTATTTTCACTGCTTCTTAGACATTTGTTTTCTGATTTATAGAATTTCTTAGATTTTTCTTTTATTTATTTATTTTTAAAATGACGTGTGTTTGAGAACCACTGGTCTAACCCACCGTGTCCCACGGTGAATCCAACACAGCCTCTAAACATTAATTTCCTCCTCTCTCCTCTCGGTTATAGTTTTCACGTGTCCATGTGTCTGTCCTCTGTCCATCAACAAACACTGCAGGGCAGTAATAACATCATTAGAGCCTAGACTAAATACCCCCCCGTGTGGTATCGCCTTGCCTCCACACGCTTTAGGGTGGAAAACTTGTATCTCCGTATTTCAACATCTTTTTTTACATAATATATAAATTAAAAGCTGAACTATGAAACTTTCCTCTTAGATTTGAACCCGGTTTCCTACGCGAGTGAGACATGACCTTTGACACAATCCATGTGTCTCAATAAGCCTTATTCACGGCCCGCCCACTCAGCAAATTTCTCAGCATCCCCCGGATGCTGACATCAATTTAGAAGGGGAAACTATAACAGAAATAGCTGGACTTAAAGCCAACAAATCATTATTTCGAACGGTAAAGTAAATTATAATGCTTTGTGCCTTTTACTATCTTGTGTTCTTGATCATGCTAGCCGTATTTTATTATTCGGAAATTGCATTAAATTTGCGATTTCTTTGTTAACTCTATAGGCTATAGTAGGATTTTCCCCTTCAAAATGTGACTTCAGCACCTGGGGGATGCTGAGTGGGCGGGCCGTGAATAAGGCTAATAGAAGAGCAGGGAGACAAAATACAACCACCCCAATTGTATATATTGTATATGTTATTGTATTAACACACTCTACCATACAGATTGATCGTTTTCCTTTGGCTGTAGTGCCCGAACTGTGGATCTCAAACCCTGCCTGTGTTGGCGTTTGAAAATGCAGACTGAGAGTTGCTGTTTCCACTTGTAACATTACAATATCGTCGTTGTCGGGTGAAAACCTTGTATGTCCAAAACCGTTCGTTTTGCATTTTAAAAATGATAGTGAAAACAGCCGATCTACAAGCACACAACGCCTCGCGGTGCGAGGCGTTGTGTGCCAACAGGGTTTTGGACATACAAGGTTTTCCACTCTGACGGCGACGTTATAACAAACTATAGCCCTTTGCATGTGGAGCCACTACTAGCGTCTGATCCCTATGTAACCTGATAGGCGAGTTGTGGCGCAGTGCGTCTCTAAATGCAGGGGAAAAACATCAAACCTTCTCAAACGATACTCATTAGTTTCCTGTGTTGATGAAACAGGATGACTTTTCTTTTTCTAATATATATACATTGCTGTTGTCGCGCAGGAGTCTCTAATTCTCCTGTATTTTAACATTTTGTGTTTTCTCGTAAATCCAAGCCCTACTTGATCACACTACACTTTTGTGTGAGGCTGTAGTGACTACACAAGCATCTTTTGATGCTTTTGAATTTTAATTCTGAAAAGTATTTTTGTATGAAAAGTATATTTGCTGAAAATAGCCCATCTTTTCAGATTTCAGATTAATGTTCACCCGTTTTCTCAAAATGTTCGCCTAATATGACATGCCTAGAATACGGCCGCTAGGGTTCATGGAGTCTTGTGTAGCCAGACTGTTGCCTCTCTCAATTTATTTTTTGTTTTGATGAATAAAGGGGAAAGCAAGCGGATGTGAAGCCTCATCCCCACTTCCATTTTGGTCGCGCAATCAATGTATCCTATTACAAATCAAAATAATCTAAGCATAGGCTTGCTTATTAGCAGAAATGGAACTTAAAAAGTAATCTTAAGAGATTTTAAAATATATTCCCATGAACACAAATGACAAACAGATCACTCAGACCTAGTTCCAGTGACTCGGTGTAGTCCCAGACTCTTTTTTTTGGAGATAATGTAATAATTGCCTGGCTAAGCGAGACTAGGGTTCATGTGCTTATTCTTTGACGGTCAGTGCTAATCGCTAGTATAGAGTTCTGTTAAATGAACCCTCCAGAGACACAGCCAGACTGAATCAATCAAAAATATCGATCTGCTCCTTAAGGACAGACACTTATGAGGCACTGACTGTAATGGACACTTTATTTGTCTTATGACGGGTTACGGTGAGACACGGAGAGACCACCGTCCGGCAGAGGTTTTACTTCTGTATATCGTTCTGTATTATTGATGTTTATTTTATTTATTTTTACCTTGTAATGCTGTACACAACTGTACTTTTTTCCCTTTCTGTGCCACCTCTGGGCGAATGTTTCCACCATGGGATAAATGAAGGTATCTATCCGTCTGTCTGTCTGTCTGTCTGTCTGTCTGTCTGTCTGTCTGTCTGTCTGTCTGTCTGTCTGTCTGTCTGTCTAGGATCACCAGTAAGACTCCCTAAATCCGGAGGATCACAATGGCCAACCTGGTGGTGGTGAAATACCGGAGAAACAGCACCATTCAGTGGTCATATTAAACAGTGCAGGTGGCAGGTTCCAGTAAAGCCTCTATCATAGTCCAGGGTGAAGAAATAGCTCTTCACCCAGGACTCTGTTATAGGCTTGAGGGGGATGGAGGGGAGCATTTCAGAGAGAGAGAGAGAAAGATAGAGACTTAACCACTTGAACTCCTGCATCCACATTCCGGACAACTCAGGTCCAGTTAAGGGCTTTGCAGACAGGCGCGATTATTCGCGCGAAAAAAACTTTTTTTTTTTTTTTTTTCTTTTTATACAATGATTCTGTAATGACCTCATGCACACCGGCTCCGAATTTGCCGTGCGACAAGTGGCTACGGCAGTGCGTTTTTTCCAGATCGAACCCAGTTCGATTCATGCTTCTTTTCGCATGCGGTAAAAACTCATTGGCAAAAGGAAACGCTCCTGTGTGCAAAGCCCTTACATTTAAAGGGTTAACATAAAGTCCGCGGGGCGCGCTTGGCGTGATCCCCTCTAGTACGGCGACAGGCACACCTCATTGCCCTTAACGAGCCTAACGAGCCACTTTCCAGTGCCTCACGGAACGTGCCGCTCCCTTCAGTTGGACGGCCAAAACATCGTAAGAATCAAAAGCACGCGTCACAACCCCCTCCCCCCGTGGCCCTGGCCTGTGCCAGTACCTCATTCTAGCTAAACTACAAAAAGCCATGCGAACAAAGGCTTGTTAACGCCAGGTTTTAACCTGCCGTTAAGTGACACGTGTGGGGCGTTGGCGCGGTCGCACGTCACACCCTGCAGCCAGCTGGTGCTCAGGGGCGATCGCCCTGTGTGTGTGTGTGTGTGTGTGTGTGTGTGTGTGTGCGTGTGCGTGTGCGTGGGTGCTTGTGTGCGCGTTCTTTCGTTCGACTGTGGGAAAATTACTAAAAAAAAACATTTTGGTAAAAATATCAGTACTGCAATGTAGAAATGCTCGGTCAGAAGTAAAAGTCCTGAATTCTAAATGTACTTGAGTAAAAGTACAAAAGTATTTGTATGCATAAATGTATAAAAAACTTTTTGAAAATAGCAGATCTACAAGCTTGTAGATCGGCTATTTTCAAATGGCCGAAGTGTATATAGGGCTAACGTGGGTAAAGTATGGTTTGTAATAATAATCAAGGTCTAACTAGTAATTAAGTGTTCAAATAATTGTAGTGGAGTAAAAGTATATTTTCCTCTGAGATGTAGTGGAGTAGAAGTAGGCCTACAGAAAATGTTAAATAGCCGACTGAAGAAGGTAAAAAAAATACCTCAAGATTGTACTCAAGTACACATACTTAGTTACTTTACACCAGTGTATGTGTGTGTGTGTGTGTGTGTGTGTGTGTGTGTGTGTGTGTGTGTGTGTGTGTGTGTGTGTGTGTGTGTGTGTGTGTGTGTGTGTGTGCGTGCGTGCGTGCTTTGGGGTTGCCAGTGTGCATGTCTCATGCCTAGGGATGGGACGATATGAACATTTCATATCCCGATTATTGTGACAAAATAAATCGCGATTTACGATATTATCACGATAATCCAAATCCATTATCCTGGGGTCGGAACATTTGCCAAAAAATAGCTGATCTACAAGCTCACAACGCGTCGCAAGACATTTGATAGAGAGTGAAAAAAAAAGACTCAATAATCAAATACGTATATTATAAGTACCTTTCACCAATTATAGAGGGTTTAATGTCACCGGATATGCAGCTCAAATAAAACGTGAATTGATCCCAGTGCATGACGGAGGACGATATCACAATAAATTAAATCTACACGATACGATTATCGTGAATGTTTTTTTATCACGATAAACGATAATATCGCTTATCGTCCCATCCCTACTCATGCCGCGATGCCGTCGCAACCGGCCAATGGTAGTCAGATGTGAGGGGTGAGGCGATGCCACACAAACTCCACTGACCCCACATGAGAGAGCATTAGCTGCACAACGGTTCATATGTGTTTCCCTCTTTGTTTTTCCACTCACTGGATCATGGATTCGCTACGGTGTAGAACACTGGCTCATAACAACCGCAATGCTAAGACACAGTAATGCCATTCTTTATTCTATTAGGCTAATTGGCTTGTGTTGGGCAGTAGCTATAGCAGCAAATGACCTAAGCTACTAGACGATCCGAGGCTGAGTCTTCAAATGCCTTCTAAACCAACAGTTCTTTCAAGTGTTTTCCCGAACCGTTCAAAAATGGCAGATGTACAAGCTCGCAGCGCGGCACGAAGTGATGCGCTGTGAGCTTGAATTAAAAAATAAAAGTCGTAACTTTAAGTCATTTCCAAGTCTACTCTGGTTTCTGTGTGCACTCTTTTTTTATTTTATTTTTTAATGTTTTCTCATTCAATATTTAGATATTTGATACTCATTGGATCAGACATGCCCCAGTTCTTTATAACCATGTTAGACTCATTGGAAACAGACCTCTCTGGTTCTGGTGACTGATATCATCCTTGTAATGAATGTTAGACTCATTGAAGACACAAGTCCCTGCTTCTGCTGACTGATATTGTCCTTCTAATTCATGTTAACTCACCCACCGCTATTTTTAAGACCCTTCTGAGGGTCCACACCGCCAGGATTTTGCCTACCTTTAACGTGGGCGCGCGCGCGAATCCATTGCGCGATGGTTCACCGATTGCATTCACAATACGATCCAGGCAGGGTAAGCAACAAAGCACTACAGCCTTCCATCGCTCAAAGCGAAACCGACGGAGAGCCACGCTGGTGTTGCACAACATTGAACCGGATGACATTTCGGCAGACAGGATACAGGCGTCGTTGTCCCGCCCCCCCATTTCCGTTCTGGAACATCCAGATCCGTTTTTTGTGAATAGGGCGGGTCCACAGAGCGCTATGGACGGCGAATCGGCGATCATACTTTTTTGTTTTATAGTTATTAAAGCTAATTGATAGCTCGTCATATTCGTCATAAGCAGAGTGGACCCATAACTATAGCTCGTCAAACTCGTCCAATGTAGTGGATGAGTTAAGATAGGTTGTTTCATCAGGATAATATTTTCTGTAACGTATTGCAGTGGTTCTCAACCTGTGGTTTATAAATTATTTTGGGGGGTCCCCAGATGATTAGCTTAATGTGAAACATTGTTTTATCACTCGACAGTAAACAAACCAACGTGAAAGTGTATAGAGGTTGTCTGCACATTTCTAAAGTGACAATTTATGGCCTTTTTAACTCATCTGCCGCCTTACACGTTTATAAACGTTCTATTTTGCCCAGCTATCTACCGCCTCACACGTTACTGTACGTTCTACCATTTTTGGCCACTGGGGGTCACTGTTCACTAATATATGAGACAGCAATGGGTTCACTGCTCTTTGGGCAGCCTGTGATGCTGATAAAAAAATATAAAAATGTTATTCATGTAATCAGCTTTCTGCACACCTTCTTCAAGATGGCTGCCAAAATGGCCACCATCCACATGCTGTAATTGTTTGTGTGTGTTAATCTAAAAATAGATTTTTCTTGGGGTTGATTATATGTTTCTGCCAACTGCAAGGGGGCAATGGACATCTTCTGAGAGCTTATTTTTTTTCAAAAAATGTTTATTTATTTTTTTATTTTCAATTTTTTTTTTGTAAAAAGCCGGGCAGTACTAAGATAGATTTCTTTTTAACCCTTGGCAGGCATTGTGTTAATACCTCTAAAATGACAAGTTAAAAATTGGCCAAATTGTCAAATATTAGGCAGAAATTGTGAAAATAGCCAAAAATAGCCAAGCATCTGCTATTTTCACAATAGAACCAACCGTCTTATACAAAATGTAATTCCTCAAATCTTAGTGCTCGTCAGAGTTGGGGGTCCCCAGTTCAAATATGATTATTTTGGGGGTTGCGGCATGATAAGGTTGAGAACCACTGATGCAATACATTTAGAAATCTTTTTTCTCCCCTTCTCTCCCTGGTAAAGCCCATTTTACAACAACCAGTCACACAGTGTAAGATCAGGTAAAATAAATAGCACTGTACCTTGTAGATTCCATTCCTTCCATATCCGGGTAAAGAGGCTGACTTATTGTAGGGGAAGTCTGGTAGGAAACGGAAAGGAACATTTTCACACATTGGCATGAACAAACAAACAAACACACACCCGCACTTATGCCTCATTCACACTACAGATATATAGTTGAACGTTTTGCTTGGTAATTCAATGTAATCTCAATGGAAACCAGTTTTAAAGGCTGGGCATGTCGGCTGTCCTTGGAATCCAGCCTTTAAAGCTGGTTTCCATTGAGATTACATTGAATTACCAAGCAAAACGTTCAACTATATATCTGTAGTGTGAATGAGGCATTAGATCTTAATCCATTTAGGCCTAGAATTATTGAATGCTTTAACCAGTGAAAAATAGCAGATATACAAGCTCACAGCGCGGCACCGAGTGCCGCGCTGCGAGCTTGCAGATCTGCTATTTTTGAAAAAGTCGTGAAAATGTGTGCACATCTTTGAATATATGTATTTTCAAAGTGAACGTTTGTAACTCAAATTTTGCTCCTGGGGGGGTCCCTGGAACTAAATATTTAGAGATGGGGGTCCGTGGCTAAATACATATCATTTTGGGGGTCCTTCACATGAAAAGGTTTGAGAACCACTGACATAGTAGTCTCTCAAGAACAGACTAACTGAGCTCCAGTTAAGTGAAAAGGACCTTTTCTTTGACGATGGCTGGCCAGATTGCTGACATAGAAACATAGGCTTTTCAAAACATCTTAGAAGGATTCAAAAGACAGATAGAATCGGGTCAAAATTCTAATTTTCACAATTTTTCAAAAATAGCAGATCTACAAGCTCGGCACTCGGTGCCGCGCTGTGAGCTTGTATATCTGCTATTTTTCAATAGTTAAAGCATAAAATAATGATACACAATACTGTGCACCCGTTCTGAATGGGTTTTAATCTTATTTAAAAGTAAATAATAAATGAAACTGAGAGATGAGTTCCTGTCATTCATTGACCCAATTTCTATGCTGAAACCCTGACGAGCTCGTTGAATAAATTACACAGTAAAATCCTCAGAGTTCATTCATGATTTACCACCTTGTAAGCTGTGAGAGGGTACAAATGGCCCTTACGGGTCCATTTGGTTCCATTTGTACACTCCCAGAGTTAAAGGAGTAGTTCACCCAGAAATTACTTTATTTTCTATCTATTGCACACCCCATGAAGTCTTGAATTCACATTCCTGAGTCAATAATTTGATGATGGGAGACATTGTCATCAAATTATCGGCTTAGGAACATGCCAAAAACAACTGATAGAAAATGAGATTTTTTTGGGGGGTGTACTACTTGTTTTAACTCATTAGGAGCCATTAGATGGCGCCAGCCGCAAACGTACAACGCCAGCCATTTTGTCCATAGCCCTGCGCTGTGTTATGCAACCCCAGCGTGCATACTTGTGCACGTCATGAATTTCGCGTGTCACATGACTATGGGTCGGATGTTGTTGGCCACCATTATGTATAGGCTTAAGCTAATGTTAGCCGATCATTATTTGGCCATCTAGCCGTGAAAAGATGTGGTTCTTGCCAATCAAAACATACATCTGGGATAAAGAAGGTTTTCTCTAGCAAAATGCATTGGATTAAAGAAATGACCTTCAGCGGGTGTGAACCGCCCGGAACCCTGCGCACACAATGGGCCTAGGAAAAAGCCTTGGCAGCTAATCTACATTAGTTATGCAAAATTATGGCACTCAAAGTATTTTACTGTGTACACGGGAGCTGTGTGGTGTGTGTGTGTGTGTGTGTGTGTGTGTGTGTGTGCGTGTGTGCTATAGCGGTACACACTCACTAGGCTCCGAGGTGTCCATGGGCAGGCTGCATGTGGACTTACGTGGGTCCAGCAAGTCTTCCGGACCCATCTGTCCGTCAATCTCGCTCTTCAGGATCATCCAGCTGGTCCTCTATATACCGAGAGAGAGAGAGAGAGAGAGAGAGAGAGAGAGAGAGAGAGAGAGAGAGAGAGAGAGAGAGGTGGACAGAAGTATGGATGATGAAATGATGGTGTTAGTAGTATATTAGTAGATGGATGAAATTTGTAAAAGTTGACAAACAGTGATCGAAGTGAAGCAGATATAGATGGGAGAGATACAGTATGCACACATACTGTACACGCACATGTGTCAAGTGTACTAGTGCTGGACATTATTATTATATCAATATTGTGATTACACTTATGCCATAATCATGATGTTGCAATATACACAGACCAGTGTTGATTTTGTCGACTAAAACTATGACAAAAAATGTTTGTCGACTGCGTTTTTTTCACTGATGAAAACTAAATAAAAACTAAGCTGTGATGACCAAAACTAAGACTAAATAAATTGACAATTTCGTCGACAAAATAAAAACTAGACTAAAATGTTAGGGAGGGACTAGTGGAGAAGAGAGTAATTTTATGTTTGGCGGCTCTCAGGTTTTGTGTGCTGAAAATAGCAGATCTACAAGCTCACACTGCGACGCGTTGTGAGCTTGTAGATCTACTATTTTCAGCACACAACCAAGTGTAAAATCAGTCATTACGATGCCATCAAGGCTTGCCAAAATACATTTCAGTTGAGTAAGTCAAATGTAGATTTATCGCCTAAAATATTATGATATTTAGTCGACTAAAATTAGACTAAAACTAAAACTTTTCAGGTGACTAAATTATGACTAAAACTAAATGACATTTTATTAAAAAGACTATGACTAAAACTAAATCAAAATTTCTTGTCAAAAACAACACTGACACAGACAAAAGGTGCACAGCACTCTAGTCCAGCTAGGTGCCAGCCAACGGATTAAACACTAAATAATATTTAGGAGTCGTCTACTCCTGGCTTTAGTAGCTTAGACATTTTCTAAAACAGGCCCGATCTACAAGCTCACAACGCATGGCACAGAACAGCGTTGTGTGCTTGTAGATATGCATTTTCTTTCTACGAAAATGTATATAATTCTCACAATATCAATTTAGAGGTATTTCGTTAAAATATATTTTGATATTTTGTCCATATCGTCCAGCCCTACACACACGCACGCACGCAAGCACGCACACGCACACACACACACACACACACACACACACACACACACACACACACAACACACACACACACACACACACACACACAGAGCGTGGACCCACCTTGGTGTCCTCCCCATCCTGCCAGGAGCCTCTAGACGCTGTAAGACAGGTCACATGATTACGCCACACTTCATTAACCGCTAACGTGCGACGTCGCGACGACGCACACATCTGCCTCGCAGCCCTGCTCCATACAGTGTGTGTGTGTGTGTGTGTGTGTGTGTGTGTGTGTGTGTGTACACCGCTAAGTACATCCATACCGCTGTCTATGCATTTATGTAAGTATTTGTAATTAAGCATCCTTATTTTCGGGAAGGCCTTCGCTGGAAAAACAGCAGATCGGCAAGCTCACAACGCATTGTGGCCTTGAACATCGTACGCCTAAATTAAGTATAAATTGACGAGTGTTGCCTGGTCATCTATATCTATTTGTAGTACATACTTTCAGTGCAATGCTCTATTCTACTCCAGTGGTTCTCAACATGTGGGTCACTCAGGACCCCAAGGGGGCCCCAACATGATTTTGGAAGAACAAAATGTAGGCTATTATTGCCTCAACTCCTACAATTCCAAATGCTTGTCATGGTGGGGGGTCCCCAGTTCAAATATGATTATTTTGGGGGGGTCGCGGCCTGAAAAGGTTGAGAACCACCGTTCTACTCTGCCTGCCTACCAAGGCACCACTAAGCCCTTCAGTAGAGAAACGGACACACTCCCTCTCTGCAATACGCAATATGTTTTTGACAAAGTACTTCTGTCTCTGATTGCATTTGTGTGCGTGAAACGCAAAGATCACGTCATTATCATTCCAACTAAACTCATTTCGGGGGCCCGGTGTCTGGGGGAGGAGCGGTATACGGGGAATAATATTTCTGTGTGGGAGTCGATCTTAAAAAAAAAGAAAGAAAAAGCGACAGTATCTATTTCATAAGGCAGACAGACGGAGCACGCCACAATGCGCTCCCTTGTCAGTGACCTCACGTCTAGTAACGATACGTGCAATCTGCAACTGCGGACAGCTCGCTCGTAAATTCATAGGAACAACGCCATGTGCTGTTGATTTACGGCGCTTGTCACATTTGATAAATAGAAGAGATGATATTTCTTTCTGCGGCGCGGCTGTGATAAAGAGTGTGTGTACGCCTTGTGCATGGGGGACATCGTTATCTCTAAGCTAGCTTGGCTTTCTCCAAGATCCTGATTCATATACTTTGTGATACGACGGTGTAGACGCGCGCGTAGAATGTCAGGTGCCGGAAAGGTCACGTGACCCTGCAGTTCCTGCTATTTACCGGGAAGCGACACCGCTGTTTGACTGTATAAATCGGCATAAGTTGTCCCCAAAAAATTGGGTCTGCCTTTAAGTGCGATACATACTCCTTCTGACGTCGGAGTTCGTACAGGCTTTCCAAACTACAGTTCGGAGAGTCAGGACATTCTGGAGGTGCACACAGGTTCCAGAGGAAAAAGTTCGGAGAACGCCCATCTAAAGTTCGGAATCACGTCAATTTGTAGTTCTATCACCTCTACTTTCTGAAGACAAGTCCGGATGCCGGGTATGTATTGCTCTTAATGCTGGGAGGCATTGCTATCTAGCTAGCTTGTCTTTCTCCAAAGTCTGATTTGTACCCTGCGGTTCGTCGTGTACCGGAAATGATGTCCGGCACATGACTCCGCTTTATTAAAAGTATGAATTGGCATGAGTTCTTCAAAACAACAACAACGAGAACAACATCCAGACAAGAACATAGGCACAACACATTGGTTAGGAAGGACATAAACACGGCGATTCAAACTAGTGATGGACACGACAACACCAATCAACACTGTGAATTATGGGGAATTACGCTCCCACTCCAACCATATCAATAGACATACAATACTCGAGACCCTCGAAAATCAACCAATGAGGCGGTGAGATGGTCGCCAGCTGAGCATGATGGGAGGAGATGAGCGGGACAAGAGCAAGCAGCAAGGCAACGTCACAGGAATCGGTCTCAACCCCACCAAGAGGATCTGGAAATCGCTATATCAGGGTTTATATGGCTGGAATAATGATTGCCTTGTTTTGGTCAGTGTTGAATCAAGTGAGGCAGAGATTTGAGATCATGTTTATTATGTGTAACACGTTCCATCTGGGTTTTTTGGGATGGAGTGTTTTCTGATGTTCATACGATGCTTATTGCCTCAGATGAAGTTACATAATTATACAAGCAAAGGAGGCACAAACGTTAGATTGGGGCTGTCACGATTACAACATTTGGGTGGATGATTTTGTCATACAAATAGTTGTGATTAACGATTTAATCGTGTTTTTGGCATCAAACATTGGAACATAATATGAATCAAAAATTAATTTCTGCTTGCCTTTTAGGCTTCACAATCATAACTTCATACTTTTTTATTTTGATGATTATGGCAATTATGCAAAATAATTGTGATTAGACGATTATGTAATGATTTTGATAGGTCTATCAACAGTATATGTCGAAAGATTTGGAGATTGGGGTGGCATCACTGACAACAATGAGCTCCCACCTGGGTCAGTCCTAAGACCCCTTTCCCTTTGCTTGCAACCAAGATTATTTGCTGGAAAGGTAGACAGATCCCATTGCCTTGTACCTACTGTATACTCAGTTGTGCAACAAAGTGTGCCCTTGCCGACAAGATGTGTTCATTTTCCCGGCAAGCGCCGCCCATCGTACAACAGAGTATAAATTGACACAGCTCTCTCTACTGATCGGGGCTTTGATTTGTAGACAACTTGGTGACGTCGTGTCGCAAATAAGGTTCTATCTACTCTTTCTTTCCCTGGTGTGCACTTGTGCTGAGAACAATTTTGTGAGTCCCTCGGCTGAGAACCGCCGGGCTAAACGTATAAACTCTCATACCAATCCTACTGTATATGCAGTTTATATACAGTACATTACTTGTTCTCGCTGTGGGGTCCAAGGGTCCTTGAGGAGTTTAAAGGTCTATAACTCGGAGACTGTGAAAAATGGAACCAAATGGAACCATAAACAGGCCCATTTGGTTTAATTTTGCACAGTCTCAGAGATTTAACAGTTGTAGTCTCAATGGGGTGGGTCTCCAAGATAGGACATCCCATAGGACCGGGGGTCCCTGAAATTAAAAAAAGGTTGAGATTGACTGATACTCAAAGCTTTTAATGTCAAGGACCCCCAAATTGAAAATATTTTGAGCCAGGGAACTCTGTAGACCCCACTATGGGGCCTTTTCCACCGGCAAAGAACCAGTTCAACTTTCTTGGGAAACTTGGTTTGTTCTTGCGAACCGGCTTGCGTTTCCACCAGATTGAACCAGAGCCAAAAAACAAGGATTTTGTGGTTCCAGTTCCGAACCGTAAATGTTTTACGGTTCGGAACCAACTCCGGTTCTCAGTGGAAAAGCTCACCTCTGGTTCATCCCATAGGCGGGAGCAAGAACCGGAACCGGTTCTTTGCTGTGGCCTTTTCCACCAAAAGAACCTTGGTTCCAGAACCAGTGCCTTTCAACTTTCTTGGAACCTTGGTTCGTTCTTGCGAACCGGCTTGCGTTTCCACCAGATTGAACCAGAGGAAGCAAGGATTTTATGGTTCCCGTTCCGAACCAAATTTTACGGTTCAGAATCAACTCGGTTCTCGGTGGAAAAGCTCACCTCATGGTTCATCCCATAGGCGGGAGAAACAACCCGAAATGGTTCTTTGCCAGTGGAAAAGGCACCTTTGAGAACCATAGCTGTAGATCAATGGAGGCTATTGGACAAGTGCAGACCTGAGGGGCGAAAAGGGGGAAGAGAGTTGGGATGGATGGAGGGATGGATGTAATGGAATGTATGGGCGAAGTATTGACGTTCAAGGCGACATGCGACACATCGTGCAGAGACCAGACCAATAGAGGAAAACCAGGGGGTCGTTAAAACAAAAAGAGAGAAGAGAGAAGTGGGACTGTACCATGCTGTTTGTAGATGGGGGGTTTTCTATAGATATTATCGACTTTGACCTTAGTCTCTGAAGATGGGGAGAGGAGAGTGGAAGAAGCCAAGATGGAGAGAGAGAGAGAGAGAGAGAGAGAGAGAGAGAGAGAGAGAGAGAGAGAGAGAGAGAGAGAGAGAGAGAGAGAGATAATGGAAAAAAGAAGCATGAGTTAGCAGTTATTTTAGAAGGATGAGGAGATAATCGTCGATGAAAGTGCAGCATAGCTTGACTCAAATGCAAGACATCTGTCATTTCTGACTATATGACGTGTCAGGAGATTCATCACTCTCTGTATTATTCATGCAAGAGAAACATGTGCAAAAGATATCAATAATTATTTTTTGGGGGGGAGGGAGGGAATGACACATTAAAATTGAGGCAGATTAGAACCAAAGGGAAAATTCATTAATAGGTTTAAAACGGATTAAAAACACCAAAGAGACCTCTTTCTCCACAATAATTAATTGTTCGTAATATCGAGGCACCAGATCAAATAACTCTCAAATACCTGGAACGCGCCCGAGTCGCGTTAGATTTTAACCACTTTAACCATTATTTTATGCTTTAACTATTGAAAAATAGCAGATATACAAGCTCACAGCGCGGCACTCGGTGCCGCGCTGCGAGCTTGTAGATCTGCTATTTTTGAAAAATCGTGAAAATGAGTGCAAGTCTTTGAATATCTTTAACCCGATCTTTGACCCGACTTCTAAATCCTTCCTCTAAATCATGCTGTTCTCAAACCTTTTCATGTCAAGGACCCCCAAAATTACAGGTATTTGGCCACGGACCCCCATCTCAAAATATGTTGTTCCAGGGACCACCCAGAAGCAAATATTTGAGTTACAAATGTTCGCTTTTAGATAGATATATTCAAAGACTTGCAAAGAAATATCATGATTTTTCAAAAATAGCAAATCTACAAGCTCGGTGCCGCGCTGTGAGCTTGTATATCTGCTATTTTTCACTGGTTAAAGCATTCAATAATTCTAGGCCTAAATGGGTTAAAACGGATTAAAAACACCAAAGAGACCCTTTTTCTCCACAATACTTAATTGTTCGTAATATCGAGGCACCAGATCAAATAATTTACAACTGCATTGAGAGGGAACAATGAGCGCGAGACCAGCAAACCCAGCATCACACACAAAATGATAGGCATAATAATAGCAGCAAAATAAAAGTTGGATTACTGAACAGATTGATATTGTAACGTGAATGCGATTAATGGGGCCAGTATGTCTGTCTGAATAAATGATGATCTAAAGCGCTTCAACCACTTGAACCCTGTTATACTTCATTGATCTGGAGTCCCCCAGGGTCCTATGTTAGGCACCCTCCCCGTTTTTGCTCTGTATATCTGAATATCTCTGCCGAAAATAGCTGATCTACAAGCTCACAATGCGTTGCAAAAGGGGTCCTTGATGAGGGGTTTACAGGTCTGTAACTCTGAGACTGTGCAAATGGAATCAAATCTAGGGGACTTAGGGGTCCATTTGGTTCCCTTTGCACAATAAAGAGTTACAACTTGTAAGACGCCCTAAGGGTGAGAAGCGACATGGGGAATGCCCATATATGGACATATTCTCACACGTGGTCTAGGATGTCAGACATCTATGATGTCAGATGCCCATGTATGGACATATTGTGTGCAGTCTCATGTGGTCTTATGACGCAGGGACGTGCTGGCCATTGGCAAAAGTGGGACAACTCCCGAACAGCCTGTCCATACCAAACCGGTCCAGGCCGGGAATTTAAAAAAATGGCCGGCCCACAAAGTAAATATAACTAAAAGTATCTTCTTCTTTCGTGTATCATCGTCCTTGATGATTGGTTGACAACATTGTATTTCACAAGATTTCTTGTTACTTAGGGGAGGCCATGGGGCTGGCTGTCGTCTTCTCCCCCTTGCTGACGTCGTATAATAATAATGTAATTGGCCCACTGACTTGTCTCTCATGATCTGAAATGGCCAATCTTTGAGTGGCAGCAGTGTTTTGGAGAGAGATCTCTTTCTATAGTAGAGTACTCTCAATCACAGTAACCGCTCATCGGTTAGAATATGGGCCTCGCGGCACGTCCGGAACGTCAAAAAATCGGGTCATTGGCTGCGCGCAATGAGGGCTTCTCCAGCTCATTTCCCCAGGCTGAATCAGGGGCCAAGCACCTCCCTGCTATGACGTCAGACATCTATGATGTCAGACAGACAGACGTGACAGACATGAGCTGCAAGATTTCACACTAAGCATTTTTTTACATTGATTTTTTTTTGCAGATGCATGCACCATATTTGTAGACTTTGCTATTTTCATCAATGGCTCGACCCCCAGAATAGGTATATTGCATTGTAGGGTTCAAGTGGTTATAACTCAAGTGGACCCAGACAGGCCCTTCGTCAGAGATGCTTAGCAACAACTGTCCCACATTACCCCCCCCCCCCCCCGCATCAGAAACATGAGTCATGAGAAGCAGAAACACATGTTGGTCATTTCGTCTTTTTCAGGGTTTTTTTGTTTAATAGTGCTTGCCTGCCAGCCACGTGAAAGCGAATCCATATGAAAGCATTGTGTGCGTGCATGCGTGTGTGTGTGTGTGTGTGTGTGTGTGCGTGTGCGTGTGTGTGTGCACCATGATGATGAGGAAAGCCCATTAAAGTGGATAATCGCTGGCTGTTTTTTTCTTTTTTTGCGATCTCCCCCCCGTTCCGCCGCTCAAGTCAGGGAACAGGGATTTTAGTTTCTCTCCTCTCTCCACAAACGTGTGCGATTAAACGTCGTAACAGTTCGATGGGAACAACGTGTGGCATCGGAGAGAGAGAGAGAGAGAGAGAGAGAGAGAGAGAGAGAGAGAGAGAGAGAGAGAGAGAGAGAAAGGAGGGATTCCTCCACGCAGGAAGTCTGGAGCTAATGAACGATGCGCTGCTTAGCGTCAACCGCTGTCACGGCGCATCGGGGGAATTGCGCGAGACGCGATGTAATTACGCAGATGTTTCGACGGCCGCCACGGGAGGAGGAGGCGGGGCTGGGAGAATTGGGTTGGAAACCTCGGTGGTGTGCCGTGCGCGACCAGGGATGTCGCACCAAATGCTAGGCCCCTAGGTACTTTAACTATTGAACAATAGGAGATCTACAAGCTCACAGCGCTTGTAGATCTGCTATTTTTGAAAAATCGTGAAGATTTGTGCAAGTCTTTGAATATTTCAAGTCCTTCTAAGATTTGTTTTAAAAAACCTATGTTTCTATGTCAGTGGTGCTCGAACCTTTTCATGTGAAGGACCCCCAAAATGATATGTATTTGGCCATGGACCCCCATCTCAAAGTATTTAGTTCCAGGGACCCCAGAGACAAGATTTGAGTTACAAATGTTCGCTTAAAAAAATACATATATTCAAAGATTTGCACCCATTTTCACGACTTTAAAAAAATAGCAGATCTACAAGCTCACGAGTGCCGCGCTGTAAGCTTGTATGCTATTTTTAAATAATTAAGGCCCCTCCACCTTGGGTGACAAATATAGAGGATATCGTTGTTGTCGGGCAGAAACCTCTTATGTTCATATTTTAACGTTTTGTTTGTTTGTTTTTTTGTAAATGAATGTCCTACGTCATCATACTATGGCGTCATACAAAAGCAGTAGCAGATCTACAAGCTCGACAGCTCGTTTTAAGCTTGTAGATCTGCTACTATTTTACTTTGAATCCCAAAAAATGACAGTTTTGGTCCAAAAATAGTATCAAAGAGGCTCGATTGAGTCTCCTACCGGAGAACCAGCTGGTCATCAAATTATTGGCTTTAGGAACACGACAAAAACAAAAACATCTCCATCAATTCAAGACTTCATAGGGTATGTAATTGATTAAAAAATAAGTAATGTTTAGGGGGGAGCTATCCCTTTAACATTGCGCCTTGCAGATCGGCTAAATTTTTGATTGCATTCAGTCCACTGAAAGGTGTGCAACAAAGACATTTTTTAACCAGACTTTCCAGGCATTTTGGAAACCATCGTGTACTTCTAAGGCATCGCCCCGATCCTTCTCGCAAGGACCTAGAAAGAAGCATTATTATGGGCACACTAGAAAACAACAATAACAACAGATTATCCTTGAACTTCGGCCTCCTCGGATCATATCCTAGTAGGCTACCACTGTCAACTCCACTGGCCCCGGATCAGTGTTAAGAGAGGTTAAAGCAGCGTTTCTCAAAGTGGATTTCAGGGACTCTTCTTCTTCTTTTAGGGGACCCATACACGTCTGTAACTCTGACGGTGTACAAATGGAACTAGATGGATCTGTTAGGGTCCAGTTGGTTCCATTTGTACAGTGTCAGATTTAAAGGTAGGGTAAGTGATTTCATTGAATTCAAATAATAACAAAATGGGTCTATGTTCCGATACTACTAATTACTATAGATAAGAGTGTTTGGTCCATATTTGGACTTCAGCCTTATCCCCTGTGAGGAGAAAAAAAGCAGTTTCAGTTGCTTCACCAAAACTGTTGGGCGACGCGTTTTCCTCCAATCATGGTCGAGTGGGGGCCTTACGCGCACCAAGGCCCGTCCCCACTTGATCATGATTGGAGGAAGGCCCCTGCCTGTCACCTACATGAGAACTGAAACTGAAACTTAAGTGAAATCACTGACCCTACCTTTAAGGGGAGACCTTGGAAACATAAAAGCTTGAGAAACACTGTGATTAAAAGGATGCAGAGCGTAGGGGTAGGGTGCAGAGAGGAAGGGAAGAGTTTCGGCGTACAGTAGGCGTTCATCGGGGGAGAGAGGAACCATGCGGCACCACAGGGGGGCGCTCCAAAGCCTACCTGGTATGTGGAAATGCCGCGGCGCGGCCACGTACGGGCCGGACGAGGAGGGGGATTTGCCGTCGGAATACGTGGACAAGCTGGGGGTACTCCGACCACTTTCACTACCTTCCAGGTGCGGAAGAGAGGTAGGTTTTTTTGGGGGTTGGTGGGGGGAGAGGGAGAGAGAGAGAGAGAGAGAGAGAGAGAGAGAGAGAGAGAGAGAGAGCCATGGGGAGGTTGGGGGAGTGAGGGGAGGGCGAGGATGGGTTTGGAGAGATAGATAAAGAGAGAGGGGTGTTGGGGGGAGGAGGCAAAGAGTCAAGAGTTAGAGCAAATAATGTTCTACTGTGAAGCTTTAAAATTGTTCCTGTAAGTGTGCGGGTGACTCGATTGGTCCAGACATCCGTTGGATTCGATTGTTACTACTATAGACCAGTGGTTCTCAAAGCGGATTCTGTGGGTTCCTTTAGTGGGGTCTAAATTGACCCTTACAAGTCTGTAACTCTGACAGAGTAACAAATGGAACCAAATGAACCCTGCCGGGTCCATTTGGTTCCATTTGTCCACTGTCAGAGTTAAGGGGAGACCTTGAAATGGGAAAGTTTGAGAAACACTGGACCAGACTGTTGTGTTTATACCAAGCAGTAACCACGTAAACCCTACACCGTTGTTTGCTGTTGAGATTGGCACATTTCACCCAGGTTTTTTTCATCTCACTCACGTCACTTTGTCTGCTGACCTCACTAAGAAGACAAGATTGTGCCAAGCTCAATGGGGAACAACTGTACATGTACTAGTTTAGAGGAGTCCGTCAGGGCTCTATACCAGCTCCTTCCGCCAGTGAACGTTCGTTTCCAAATCAGACATTTGACGCCCTGTACGACAAGTTAAGTTTGAGACGCGTCCGGCCATCGGTTTTCATTTTTCTGCGTCCAATTTGAACCTGGTGTCCCTACAGTCGCTTGAGGCCGTGTCATTTTCAAATCCGTACGTCACACTGTTGTTGTTTGATCCTGACCACAGTGTCCCATCTGTCAAAAAAAGTTTTTTTTTTTTTAACAGTGAAGTTTTACTTTTAACTCATCTAGTGCCTTTCGCGTGATGTCACGCAATAAGTACTAGAGTACGTATAGTGCCGAATGCGCGATGTCGCGCGAAAAGTAATATATTACTGTAACGGCGAGTAAAAATACCTAGTACAATGGCCGACGCTCCGGAGACGAAATCCGCGCTGATTTGTCATCATCACGGCTCCACGAGCACACAATAGTCATCCCATAACATTGAGGTGGACGGCCGATCTCATCTTTAATGTCCATTATCTCAAAACAACACTTTAGAAGCGAAGATGGAGGCAGATGCTTGCTTATAAAACACATGTATCCTATCCTATGCAATCCAGCATGGCACCACGTAAACAATGATCGGTTCCGTCGCAGGATCCGATGACGTCAGACCGGAAGTACTTCCGGTCTAGACTTCTGGCCTTCAAAATAAGACAATGGCCGTTAATGGGGCCGGGAGGGGGCACTCTGGACCCCCTAATCCGTTAATGTCCTGGGCTCTGGATGAGTTAATAACCTCTAAAATGACAAATTAAACATTGGCCAAATTGTCAAATATTGGAGGCAGAAATTGTGAAATATTCACAATAGAACCGTGTTATACAGAATGTAATGCCTCAACTCTTAGTGCTTGTCAGGGTGGGGGGTCCCCAGTTCAAATATGATTATTTTGGGGGGTCGCGGCCTGAAAAGATCTTTCACAATTTCTGCCTCCAATATTTGGCAATTTGGCCAATGTTCCATTTGTCATTTTAGAGGTATTAAAAAGTCCTTAAATTGTCAAATTGTGACTTCATTGTTCAGAAACAAGCAAACAGATGGGATTATTTGACAGATGGGACACATGGTCAGGATCAAACAACAACAGTGTGACGTACGGATTTGAAAATGACACGGCCTCAAGCGACTGTAGGGATGCCAGGTTCAGATTGGACGCAGAAAAATGAAAACCGATGGCCGGACGCGTCTCAAACTTAACTTGTCGTACTTTGTTTGTTTGTTGGTATCTGAACAATGAAGTCACCGACACCTTTTACAGGCCAGAGCCACTAAACACATCCACGTCAACAGTTCTGAGGACACAGCAGAGAGACAGAGAGAGTGTGTGTGAGTGAGAGTGAGAGAGAGTTAGACAGACTGTTAGTTAATTGAGAACACACGCACGCACGCACGCACACATTTATGTCCCCTCTGAGGAGCAATAGGCCCAACAAGGCTGGATGCCGGAAGGTGATGATGTCACTGACGCACAACACACGCACGCGCACGCACGCACGCACGCACGCACGCACGCACGCACGCACGCACGCACGCACACGTACACGCACACGCACACGCACACACACACACACACACACACACACACACACACACAGTGGTGGAAAAGGTACTGACATATTTTACTTAAGTAAAAGTATCAATACTGCAATGTAGGAAATACTCTGTTACAAGTGGAAGGAAATAAAAATGTACTTGAGTGAAAGCACAAAAGTATTGGTATCAACATGTACTTAAAGGGGAAAGTACCATACACCGGTATATTGATGACAGTTCAATATTGAAAATGGGTGGGTTTCCCCTTTAAGTACCAAAAGTAAAAGTACTATGTAGTATTATGCAGAATGTCCGATTTCCAAGTTTGCAATAAGAATCTATAAGAATATTTTCAAAATGCCAGACAATGCAAGCTCACAATGCAATCTACATGCGTCGCATGACGTACATCTTGTAGCTCGAGATTGTGAGCTTGAGATGTAGATTGAGATTTTCAAATGGCCAAAATGCATATATATGTAGGACTGAAGTGGTTAAAGTAGTGTGTTTTGTATATACAGTATGTTGTATATAATTAAAATATAAAAGTAACTAGTAACAAAAGTTTTCAAATAATTTTAGTGGATTTGGATCTGAGATGTAGTGAATTATTTTTTGAAAATTGGAAATGGGAAATGCTCAAGTAAAGTACAAATACCTCAAAATTGTACAGTACAGTACTTAAGTAAATTAACTTAGTTACTTTACACCACTGCGCACGCACGCACGCACGCACGCACGCACGCACGCACGCACACGCACACGCACACACAGTGTTGTTAGTGCACGCTTGTGTCTCGGGAGGAGAGATCCTTTATGCACGCGTGCGCACGCACACACACACACTTGCAGCAAAGTGTTGTTAGTTCAGAGCCAAAGTGCACACTGCATGTGAGGGACATCTGGAATCGAGGTACAGGGCTGACAGAGGGGGCTTGCGGAAGTTGGCTGAGACACTTGTTTAAATCATCTTTTAAATATCCGCCGATACAAAAGCAAAGCAATCACAAACATGTCGATTCATGGACAGAGAGGCGCGCCTGTAAGGCGATATGTGTAGATGTAAGGCCAACGTGCACGGATACATGTCTGTTACTAACTGCAGTACCGCGACTCGCCTTGTGTCGTGCCCCATGTGTGCGCAACATGTCATATCACTATATGCACGTGTTGTTTGAATGTTGTTATCCGAGTTTTTGCACAGAAGCTCTCAAAAGGATCCCTGGCTAATACGCCTAATGTGACTTACTGTAATACACTATAACTGCCCTCTATAAATACAATTAGAACTTAAAAACACCTTAAATAGTTCATTAAATAGTTCATCTTTCACTCAATAGGTACAACTCCCTTCACAAGCTGATGACGTCATATACGTCCAGTCGTCCATGTGGGGTCCAGCCCTAAGGAATGTATGGAATGCATGTGTTAACAAAAAAAAAGAAAAACATAATACTTCCTAAGATTAATATGAGCCTCACAAACATATTTTAAATACTTTAGCTCATTCGTTACTCTATAGGACAGAAATGAGGTGACGGTGACCTTGACCGTTGATCACCTGCCAAATTATTATTATTATTTTTTTGTTCATGACATTTTGATGCATTGGACAACCCAGATACATAATGAATCTAGCCATGGCAGGTCAACTGTCCAAGGTATAAAAGGACATGTATGGGCTCAGGGGTGTCGCACCAAATTATGGGCCCTGTGTGCAAGCATTGACTGCGTTATTTTGTGCTTTAACCATTGAAAAAAAAAAAGAATCTTTGAGTTTTTTTTTTAAAACCTATGTTTCTATGACAGTGGTGCTCAAACCTTTTCATGTGAAGGACCCCCAAAATGATATGTATTTGGCGACGGACCTACAAGCTCACAAGCTTGTATATCTGCTATTTTTCAATAGCTAAAGTATAAAATAATTAAGTCCCACCCCCTGTTTCCAACAAACATGTAGTAGCCTCTCTCTCTCTCTGTCCCGACAACACCCATCAACAAGTAAATAGCCTGAAAGTGTTCTTTTTTTCCCAATAGTGTGCGAGAGCCTTGTAGCTGTCCAGCACTGAAGTCGCTCATGCGCAGCGGCCAAGTGTAGAGAGACCCAAACCTGAGGGCTCATTAAAACGAGCGGGGAGCTCCCGGCGGCGGCGGCGGGCACATTTGGAACTAAGCAGCGCTCTCTCTCTTTTCACGCTGCGTTTGGGGAGGCGCTGAGGTTCCAGAGATGAGAGGCACGCGGCCCAGTGCGTAACGTTTAACATGCCACTGCAAACTGGCAACCCAAGAAAACCCCCGTCAAATTACAGCCTGCCTGTGCTGCCCGCTGCGCCTTTTTCATTCCAACCGTCGCGAAGCCGCACGGCTTTCATCCCTTTCTAGACCTCAGAGAACATTTAACGCTCCTCTGCCTCTCCCCGCCCCATGCTCCTGCTGTTCGGGGTGGAAATAAAATGCAGCCAAGGCCTGCAATGGTGTAAAGTATTGTACAGTACTTGAGTACAATTACGAGGTATTTTTGACTTTACTGGAGTATTTCCTATTTTCAATACTATACTTCTATTCCACTGCATCTCAGAGACAAATATTGTACTTTTACTCCACTACAATCATTGCGACCATAGGTCGCAGTTTACTATCAGAACCGTCACAGCTTGTCTGTGACCGGAGGGGTAATGCCTGACACTGTGGTTCCCCTGACACATCACTGTGACATTGCAGTGATGCCAGATACTCAGAGCAGGGATCTCCAAATATGGGCATAAATTCAGCCCTATGTACATGTTTGCCATTTGAAAAT
Source organism: Nannobrachium achirus (assembly GCF_963921795.1). NCBI lineage: Eukaryota > Metazoa > Chordata > Actinopteri > Myctophiformes > Myctophidae > Nannobrachium > Nannobrachium achirus. Next base: position 12,416,347 of record NC_137821.1, on the reverse strand, counting down.
CGCCAATCGGCAAGCTCACAATGCGTCGCGATGCGACACGTGATGATGATTGAAGATCTGCCATTTTATACATTTGAAAATGTGTGAAACAGGACATCCTGCATAACGAGTACTTTCTACTTTTGGTACATTAAGTACATTTTGATGCCAATGCTTGTGTATTGTCACTCATGTAACTTTTTAATTCCGGACTTCAACTTGAAACAGAGTATATCTACTTTACAGCGATGCTTTTACTTAAGTAAAAAAAAAAAAAAAAAAGAGTACTTTTTTTCACCACTGACCGCGTGTTCGTGATTCTCCCTTCGTGCGCCATATGCCAGAGCTCATTCCCTTTCTAGCTCTCTTCTCGCTCCCTCTCTCCCTCTCTCCCTCTCTCTCCCTATCTTTCTTGTGGCTTCTTCCAACCATGTGCAGCTACAGTGCGGCGGGCCAAATGTAAAAGCAATCTCGTCTGTCCATCTCGCTGCATGTTATTCACTCCAGCCCTCCTCCCATACATCTCCTAACTGCCTCAACATCTGTCCTTAAAGACCCAACATTCATCTTATATACCGTGATGAGTTGTTGGCCACAAGTGTTCCATTTGTAAAAAAGAAAAGGAAAAAACAGAAGGGCATTTAACAACTTAAACCCCCCAAAATGTCCTGATTCACTGCCTTGTTTGCTATTATTTTAATGCCGTTTTTCTGCGTTTGGCTTTCTTTTTTGCTTCATTGTTAAATCATTTTGGATTTTTCTGCTTTATTCTTGCTCTGTAAAGCACTTTGAGCTGCATTTCATGTCATGAAAGGTGCAAATACAAGTTTATTATTACCAGTTAGTCCCCTCAGGGCGACAAGCGACCATGTCTTGGCCAACTGCCCAAAGGGATTTGGTTCCCCTGGCATCACAGGGATCTCCATATATGGCAATAAAAGGGATTTGGTTCCCATGACATCACAGTGATGTCAGATCGTGAGAGTCAATCAACAAAAAAGACTAGCGTTACCCAGACAGACAGACAGACTCTCCCTTTTATGCCCATATATGGAGATTCCTGTGATGCCAGGGGAACAACTCCCTTTTAAGCCCATATATGGAGATTCCTGTGATGCCAGGGGAACAACTCCCTTTTATGCCCATATATGGAGCTATGGAGATCCCTGGGATGACATGGGGAACCAAATTCCTTTTATGCCCATATATGGAGATCCCTGATGTCCACATCACTGTGACATCACTGTGACTCTGTGCCACACTGGCCAGATGGCCAAGACAGTGATGTGTCAGGACTAATGAGATGTAGGACATATGGGCAGTCCCCACCACAGTGTCAGGCTTTACCCGTCCGTCTACGGACAAGCTGTGCCGCTTCTGACAGTAAACTGCGACCTACGAATGCAATTATTTACATCCTTTGCTGACTGAGGTCCCTCAGGGACCCGTACTTAAGTTGGGACCCTCCTTTTATCCCTCTACACCAGGGATGTCAAACATACGGCCCGCGGGCCGGATCCGGCCCGCGAGGTGATTCAATCCGGCCCCAGGCTTGTAGAGCACATATTTCTGAGCATTTAGGAAAAAAAGTAAGTCTCTAGCCCATTCCTGTCAAGAGTTATGATTGTTTTAAGAACTGCAGGCTAGGTTTCTCCCACCAGGTGGCGGTGATTGAGTTGATTGATTGGAATGTTAAGTGATCAGCTCTCTCTCTCTCTGAAGATGACAGCATTGCTAGGAATGGGGTGGGGAGTCTGGCTATGAATAATACCTGAATGTACCTACAATATTCGAACTGTACTCAAAGATTACACATATTAGACATGGAAATTAATGTTGTTAAGAAAATAACTTATTTAAAAAATATAATAATAATAAAATGTAAAAGTTTTATTATTCAGATATTTTCTGAATATGCCATTATTGTTCATTACTTTTATTCTTTTTATTATAAAATACAATAAAAATAATTATTGTCCTGCATCAATAATATTTTTTTTTAGCCATTTACAAATTATAGCAGAGACTATCAGGAATTGAATTATTCTATTATCAAATGGTTTATTCTTATTGGCACTTTAAAGGAGTAGTTCACCCCCAAAATGCCATGGAGCCAATGTAGACTCATTCCTAAAACAGAAATTTGATTACAATAAATGCATGCCTATTGATTCCGGATGGGGACCCAAATGCATTTGGGTCCCCATCTGGAATCAATGGGGGGAAGTGTACTATTATCACATTTTTGTCTTAGTAATGCGACAAATAAAATAAATATATATTATTGAACTCAAGTCTCCATGGCGTGAGTAATCAAAGAAAGAAAAGTCCTTTTGGGCATGAACTACTCCTTTAAACAAATAGCATCTCTCGTACCTAACTGCAACTGTAATACCAATAATGAAAGTAGCTATTTTACTTAATAATGAACACAATCTGTAAAATGATATACTGCTATAGTGCTAGCTATAGCAGTGGCTAAGACGACAGGAAGAAAAACAGAGCGAACATGTGAGCGAGTGTGCATGCCATCCGATCCGCGACTGGTTCGGCCCTCATCAAGTCGCCTTTCATCCAATCCGGCCCTCACCCCAAAATGAGTTCGACACCCCTGCTCTACACACCATGGGTCCTCCAGCCCTGTTAGGCCAGGACACGACAGTAAACCCATATCACATTGTTCCCTGAACGACCCTTGGCTCTTGTTACGACTGGGTGAAAGTCAAACCTCCAGATAAATGTCAGACTATTGTTTGTGGTCTGGCTGAGAGTAGGGATGGGACGATATGAAAATGTCATATCACGATTATTGTGACAAAATAAATCGTGATTTACGATATTATCGCAATAATCAAAATCCATTATCCTGGGGCGGAAAGTTTGCAAAAAATGGCCGATCTACAATGGCTATTTTTTCGCAGAGAGTGAAAAAAAGACTGTATCAAGTAAATATATTATAAGTACCCTTTACCAATTATAGAGGGTTTAAGTGGTACCGGATATGCAGCTCGGCAAATAAAAGGTGAATTGATCCCAGTGCATGGCGGAAGATGATATCGCGATAAATCAAATCTCCACTTGCCTGGCGTTGCCAGCCTCTATCACACACTTTGTTTTGGTAAGAGAGTCTGGGATTTCAGGAAGAGTTTTCATTTCTGGGGTTTGCCCCAAACCACTTGCCCCAAGCCCATACAACCCTGATTGGCCAACCCTTGAAGCTGTTTGAGGAAATAAAATCTCAATGGATAGGTGCCAGACCGTATACTACAACACCACTACCGCCAGGGGGTGTTGTTGTGTTCGGTCTGGTTTATTAACCAGGCAAAATCTCGAGTGTTTTTTATCACGATAAACGATAATATCGTCCCATTCCTAGTTACGACGGGGTGAAAGTCAAACCTTCAGATAAATATGTCTGAGTATTGTTTGTGCAAAGGATCGCGTTGTCCAACTCCTCTCTCTCTCTCTCTCTCTCTCTCTCTCTCTCCCTCGCTCTTATCTCTTTGGCTCAAGCTTAACAGTAAAATATCTCCATCTGTGTCAATTCTTTAGTCAGGGAGAGTCATTCATTTTAAGGCGCTTGTTTGTTGGTAAAAAAGGAAGAAATAAACACTGTGCCTGGGTAATTATGTGATTCTGTCAAAACCCACACAATAATTGAAGCGATTTCTCCTCGCTGTGCCAAAAGAAACACATTAAAATGTCAATTTTGTGTGTTCTCACCCAAATTCACTTCAAGGACAAAAGCACTTTGACACCAAAGGGAGGGTTAAGGGCTTGACAGACAACAAACAAAAGGCATCATTCAGGAATTAACGACGAAGAAAAAACAAGAGGTCGAGTGCAGGCAAAACATTTAAGTTTGACATCAATCTAAAACACACGAGCACACAAAACAAAACCACAGAGTTCCTCGCCGCCTTCTCTTCGACGACGTGCCACACGTCAACAGGAATGCAAACAGGTGCACATCATGAGCACGTCGTGTACCCATCATGCAACGGTTATTATGTCGCCCCCACAATAAGGACACAACGAGAACAGCGCAAGCAGAAATCAGGGATAATATGAAGGAGGTGAGGACAGATGTTCTATGCCCCTAGCACGCGCCCATAGATGTAGATGAGAGGTGAACTGGAGCCAAGTTCGATGGAATGCATTGAAGTCTATGATTGTTGGCTGGGCAAACTTATGAGTGAACGTTATTTTTTTTAAGATTACGACCATCAGCTAGGGAAAATGAAAGAAGACGTATCACATGTTATTTTTCTGATGTCTGGTTTTTCAGTGTGCACACTGTATCCTTTCAGGGGCATGCAGAGAATGTTAGAGAGGCAGGGGCTGACATTTCTAAAAGGGCCCTTTTGGTGAAAGTATCGAAAATACTGTAGCAGACCTCCAAGCTCACAACGCGTCGCGAGCTTGGAGGTCGGTTATTTTCACTGCTTGGTTTCTACGCAGAGAGGACAATTCTTTCAACATAAGATGCTGCGTTTAAGTTCAGGAGAGTTTGGACAAGGCAATTCTCTTGAATGCTGCCTTCAGGCATGGCATAGAAAGAGGGCATTTGCACCACATTTGGGTCGCTGGCCCATTGTTATGGGTCAAGTAGATATCCCTCCATTGGGTCTCAGCTGAAATAGTATGTGGACCAATGACTTAACTAGTTCAGTGCCAAACGACTTTCAGATCAACTATCTCACTATGGACTTCCCTGCCAAACGACTTAAATCGACTTTTACTTAGAGAAAAAAAACATATTTGATTTTTTTTTTTTACCCCATTAAATCTAGTAAACATGATTTCAATCGCGATTTTGTATGTTCCACCCCCCATACAACCCCATCTTTCATACAGGGCAGCCATCTTTGCTTACATAACATGTAAAACATATTTTCTCAAGAATGCCTGAACGGATTTCCAATCTGATTTTTTTGTTTGAAAGCTGTGAACAGCCTGCACAAACATGGTGCATGATCTGTGCATGGGCGTGCATGATCTGTGCACTATAAATTACATGGAAGTCTATGGAGATGTATGGCAATATGAGCCAAAAAGCCCATATTTAATTGGCAGGGAGCGAGTTAAAGGATAGTCTTGTCCACTCAGCTTTGATTGACTTCAAAGCATTCCATCACACTTAAGCATCCCCTTTGCCTCCCAGTTTTTGCTGGCCAAAGGTCGACAAAACGAACGGCCGAAATCGCCAGACTGAGAATGTATCGTATCTTTCCTCTCCTTCTTTATATACCCGTGGCATAGATTAGGAACTGAGGGTGGTCCTGGAACTGAACCTTGGTGCACGCCACGAGACCTGACAAAGTACCACAAGTACGACTGACAACCATTCCAGTGTTAGAAGAGAGACACATATAAGAGTATCGTCACTGTCGGGCAGAAACCTCGTATCTCCAAGTTTCAAATGTGTAAATTTTTTCGCTAATTAAAGCCCTGCTTCATCATACAAGGCCGTCGCACAAAACGAATGAAAACAGACGATCTACAAGCACACAATGCCTCTCACCGCGAGGCGTTGTGTGCTTGTAGATCAGCTGTTTTCACTAGTTTAGTTAATTTTTTAAATGATAAATACAAAACAAACGCTTTTGGACAGGTTTCCATCCAACAACGACGGTATAGTAGAGGATGCTAGGTGTGTTTTTACCGTTAGCCTTAGGAGGAGGTAAATTGAGATGCAGGGATCTCCTATGGGCTTTAGGGTGGGACCAGGGGTCCTGTTTGAGCCCTGGGGGTCAGTAGTAGGGGGAGCGGGAGACAAGGTGCAGAGTGAGCTCGGTTGGATATGTCAAACCATTCATGTTAGCGGTTCTCAAACCTTTAGTACAGGCTCTATGAGCAGCAGCCATATTGGAAGGAAATTGGGCCTCTTCCTTACTTCCTTCGCAGGTCTTAGGCCTCGGACACACAGTTAAAGCACATGCCCTGTGCTTACCCTTGGGGGAGGAGGGGGAAGGGCAGCGTCCAATTCATTCCCTATGGAAAACGCATGTTTTTTTGTTTGCCTCTTGGCTGCTTCTAGCTTTAAAGGCAAGCTAGAGGCAAGCTAGAGGCTCGCTAAAGGCTAAGAAACCATGTGACTTCCATAGGGAAAGAATTGGACGCTGCCGTTCCCCCCTCCTCCCCCAAGGGAAAGCACAGAGCACATGCTTTAACAGTGTGTCCAGGGCCCTACAAGTGATACTAATGAAGGCTTTGTTCCATTCTGGTCAAGCAGAGTCAGGGTGCTGATATTGTTGCACGTTGGCTCACTGGAAACACTCTGCTACACCAGTGGGTCTCAAAGTGTGGTCCAAAGGGACCCTCATGGTTCCTTGAGGGAGTTCCAAATGGACCCATACGGGTTTGTAACTCAGAGAATGTACAACTGGAAGCAACTGGACCTGCAATGGTCCATTTGGTTCAATTTGAACACTCTCAGAGTTACGGGGGTCCTTGAAATGAAAAGGTTTGAAAACCACTAAACGGAACAGAGCCTCCATTAGAATCATTGGTAACACCTGTGAAGGAAGAGGACCAATTTCTTTCCAAAATGGCTGCTGTGCATAGAGCGTATTACAAGGACCCCCAGAGTTACATACCTTTTGTCCACTTGGAACAATGAGGGTCCCTGGACCCCACTTTGAGAACCACTGCTTTATGTGAAGGGATATCACCCATACTATCCTTGGACAAAAAATCATATTTTATTTTGTATTTATTTTATTTTTATCATCTCTGTCAGTCTCAGTCGACCACTCTCAGTTGAATGGTCCCTTGCTTCTACATACGTGTACACATTTAAAACATAAAGGGCTGTATTTTGATTGTCTTAAGTACCAGCCCTTATGCCTTAACTTAAAGGCCTGTCCATACTGTCTCCGAACCAGCGAATCTTTCGTCAGAGAGTTTCAACTTTCCAACATGCAGCTTTCCGAACTCTAATTCGGGGTAATGCTTTTCATAAGATCCGAGTGACATCATTTTGTAGTCTGACGAAAGGTTCGGTGGTCGGAGACAGTATGGACAGGCCTTTAAGTTAAGGCAAATACAGCCCAAAGAGTCGTGTCCTGAAATATCCTGTCTTGTTCGACAAAGAGCAGTTTTAATCAAGTCTATGCCTGAATGTCGCCGTGTTTCTTTGTTTCCCTGTAGTGTGGCAACAGCTTTCTACTGCTGCGACAGACCCACTACAAAGCAACATTCTGGCACAGAAGGTTTTAGAAAAACACTTATTTTATTGAAAAATACAGAATATTTCAGAACACAAACGGCCTGATGCAATGGTTAACACGCATAGCTTGAGGGTAAAGCCATTCATATTTAGAATTCATATCGGGAGTGGTTGACTGAGACTGATAGAGATATAATAACAGAAATCAGAGGTTGTCCCCCTCACAAAGGGAAATGGACCCAATGACCGAAGATTAATCTGTCAGTGGTGACAGTGTGTGTGTGTGTGTGTGTGTGTGTGTGTGTGTGTGTGTGTGTGTGTGTGTGTGTGTGTGTGCGTACACTTGTGATAGATTGGGTGATGATGTTAGTTCAACGCTCTAAACACAATAAACGCTCATCAAGTGATCAAACATCAGTTATAGTATTAGCCCAAACCAAACACGCCCAGGCCAAGCGCTCTGTTTCCCATTATGTTATGACTCACGGGGCCCCGCGGCGGCGCAAGGCAACGACCTGAAAACACCCCGGGCGAGAGTTGTTATTTATTAATTTCTTTCTTTCTTGGTGTTTGGTCACACAACAGCAAGCCATGCCACGTGGAGAAGGCCTGCCCAGACCCAGAGGCAGGTTCACACCACCATCGCTAAAAGGGACCACAGCACACTCCACACACCAAGGCCTCCGGTATTCCCCGGGTCAAACACAGAGCAAGGACAAAAAGTGTCACGCTGTCTTCGAGTGAGAACCAACCTCCACTTCTACTTTGTGCTTTCCTTTGGTCGTTTTCACATTATCCATAATGTACGTTTTCTACGTTTGGGAACCAATATCTTCTTGAGAGCATGTCAAGGAGCCCCAAAATGATATTGTCGTTGTCGGGGGGAAACCTTGTATGTCCAAAACCGTTAGTTTTGTATCTATCATTTTAAAAATTTAAACTAGTGAAAACAGCCGATCTACAAGCACAGTGCTTGTAGATCGGCTGTTTTCACTACTTTTGTGCGACGGCTGAGCTTTTGTGCGACGGCCGGGCTTTTGTGCGACGGCAGGGCTTTGCTTTGCGAAAACATTTACAAATTTGAAACTTGGAGATACAAGGTTTCTGCCCGACAGTGACAATATGTATTTGGCCGCGGGACGGTTTGGTGCCAGGGTTCCCTATGAGAGAATTATTAAAAATGTTTGATATATCCAAAATAGTGATGTACAAGCTCACGGCACGAAGGCACGAAAGTGACTCACCGTAAGCTTGTAGATCTACTGTTTTTGAGTAGCCAAAATATCGTCACTGTCAGGTGGAAACCTCGTATCTCCAAGTTTCAGATTTGTATTTTTTTCGCAAAGCAAGGCCCTGCTTCATCATACAAGGCGGTCACACAAAAGTAGTGAAAACAGCAGATCTACAAGCACACAACGCCTCGCGCTGCGAGGCGTTGTGTGCTTGTAGATCGGCTAGTTTTCACTAGTTTAAAACATTTTTAAAATGATAAATACAAAACAAACGGTTTTGGACATACAAGGTTTCCACCAGACAACAACGATATAAATTCCCTTGGGGGTCCTTTGTCAATTCTTGGAACATAGTTTTGTGGAGAAAGGAAGGTTTTCACTGACTCAGCTATAGTAGCGCTCTACGTTTGGACTCGTGGGTTCTTTCCCAGTGATACCTCTGAAGTATGGGATGTAGTTGTGCTGCTGCAGCATGGCGAGCGTGGTGGGGTTGAGCTGTAGGGACAGGTCCCCCGGTGGCAACGGGGAGCACTTGCCGCTACCTCCGCCGCCGCCGCAGGCAGTAGTGCCTCCACCACCACCGCCACCACCGCCTTTGGCCCCACACGCGGGGAGGGTGGAGGAGTCCCTGGCCCAGATGGGGCCCGGGTTGACCCCGCCCGTGTAGGTGGGAGGGAGGGGGAGGGAGCTGGAGTCGCGGGCGGCGAGTTTGACCCGCTCGGTGTTCGTCTCTGGTCCTACGTAGGGATGGAGCTCGTTAATCTTTATTGATAATGAGCACCTTATCGATCCTGCATATTGAGCCGGGCTTTTATCAGGGTTCCCACGCATTTTTACCAATTCATTTCCAAAACTTTTCCAAAACTTTTCCAGAATATTTAACCCAATTTCCAGGACTATATAACAATAATTCAGCTCAATAACAAGTCGCTTACTCCTATGCACAATGCTCAAAGACAGGTAGTGTATGCCAGTGGTTCTCAACCTTTTCAGGCTGTGACCCCCGAAATAATCATATTTTAACTGGGGACCCCCGAAATAATCATATTTTAACTGGGGACCCCCCCCCCCCCCCCCCACCCTGACGAGCACTAAGAGTTGAGGAATTTTGTATAACACGTTTCTATTGTGAAAATAGCAGATCTACATGCTCACAACGCCTCGCGTTGTGAGCATGTAGATCGGCCATTTTCACAATTTCTGCCTATTTGACAATTTAGCCAATTTTTTATTTGTCATTTCAGAGGTATTAACAAAATCAATAACCAAAGACAATGCATAGCTATTTTTTCCAGGACCTTCTAGGACCCTTGATCAATTCCAAAACTTTTCCAGTACTGGAAAAATATTTTTCTAATTTCAAAATATTTCCAGGAATTTCATGCCCGTGGGAACCCTGTTTTATCAAGCCCACTATTGAGCGTTTTATTATTATTTGGTGGAAAGATGTGAGACGAGTTTGTGGCTGACCTCCATCTATGAAGATGACAATCGACAAAAGTATCACATATTATCAATAAATATCATTAAAACCATCATTCATTAGTGTGCAATAAGAGTTCAATGGCTTTATATTATGAATAGTACTGTAATAATTTCTGGATCGCCTCGTCTTGTCTTTATAGTTTAAACATGACGTCATGGGCTGCTATGCTCGATAACAGGCTTGATAAGCCCAAAGCGTATTGATACCGGGTACTCAATAAATGTGTTATCGAGTTTGTAACGGACCCTTGTTTCGAGCTCCACCCCTAGTCCTACGCGTGGCCGATGACATCACACCCCTAGTCCTACGCGTGGCCGATGACATCACACCCCTAGTCCTACGCGTGGCCGATGACATCACACCCCTAGTCCTACGCGTGGCCGATGACATCACACCCCTAGTCCTACGCGTGGCCGATGACATCACAGGAGGAAACATCGCTGGGTTCTAGAGTCAGTGATCCTCAAACAGTTTTTGCCAGACCCATGAAATGGGTAGGCCTACATAAGCAAATGTCTGTCCGGGTTTTCTATATAAAGGGTATATATGATGATGACATGATGATGACATGCCTATAAAAGGCATGATGTCATAAATGATGATGACAGACAGGGGGTCTGGCACAACCAGGTTGACCTGGTCTAGTTTATTTGGCATAAGTTTATTTGGCAGAGTTTATTGGGATTATTTGGCATCCCAATAAACTCTTGATAGCGTTCAAATGGAACCCGAATGACGTCAGAGTTACAGTCCCATAAGGGTCCGCTTGGTTCCTAAATAACAATCCTTTTGCTGGGGAGCCCTTGGAGCCCACTTTGAGTTAAGTCGCTCTGGATTAAGAGCGTCTGCTAAATGCCTGAATTGCAAATTGTACATTGAGAATCACTGTTCTATAAGTAGCTGAAGTCTGAATTTTGTTCAGCACCCTGGGTCTTTTTGTGTTATCCTTTTAGCATATCCTTTGACTGTACCACAGTTCCTGCACCGTTAAGAAAAGTATCATATCATGGCCAGGTATCCATATTGTACAACCAAAGGGCTTTACTGAGGTTTTACCATGGCTTTAACCTGAATTTAAATAGGAGGAGAATTCACTGAGAGATGCTGGCAGGAAAAATAAGTCCAGTCGGAAACAAGGCAAGAACATCAATGACTTTAACAAGACAGAATATATGATTTAAAAGGAAAACCGAACATTATACTTTTTGGCACGCAAATGATACACTGGCAATGTAACAACGAAGGCCCCAGTGGTTTATGAATGTGTGTGTGTGTGTGTGTGCGTGTGTGTGTGTGTGTGTGTGTGTGTGTGTGTGTGTGTGTGTGTGTGTGTGTGTGTGTGTGTGTGCGTGCGTGGTACCTGCGCGGCTGTAGTTCTGGGGGGAGCGGGAGGGGGTGTAGCGTCCGTAGCCCCCCAGGGAGCTGTTGGAGCTGGGGCTGGAAGGCCTGCGCTGGCGGGGGGACTTCTCTCCATCACCCTGCACGCACGCACACACACGCACGCACGCACGCACGCACGCACGCACGCACGCGCGCGCGCACGCACACACACACACACACACACACACGCACACACACACACACACACACACACACACACACACACACACACACACACACACACACACACACATTGAAATACAATGGATGAAGGGCCTAATACCATTCATTCTTTACACCTGATTTAACCCATTTTAGGACTGAGGCCGATTCTGAAACCTGACCCAAGTTTTCTGAAAAATGTCAAATATTCATTCAAAGGGGCGCCTGGTGGCCTAGTGGACCAGGCGCATACCATATAGGCATTGCCATTTCGGCATCAATGCCAGTCGGCGTCGCCGGTTCGATTCCCGATCCGGGTGACCTTTGCCACTCCCTGTCTCTCCCCCCATTTCCTGTCAGTCTACTGTCCTATCTAATGAAGGCAAAAAAAAAGGCCAAAAACAAATCTTAAAAAAAATATATATATATTCATTCAAAAAAGAACGAAAGAAAAAACATTGTTGTCGGGTGGAAACCTTGTATGTCCAAAACTATTCGTTTTGTATTAATCATTTTAAAATGTTTTTAAAATAGTGAAAATAGACGATCTACAAGTACATCGGCTATTTTCACTTGGAGATACGAGGTTTCTGCCCGACAGTGACGATATGTTGCTATATATTGTACATAGCAACAGTCCTGAAAGGTATATTTACAAATAGGGGTTCCTTCCCGTCCTGAATGGTTTGAACTCGCGTGCGGGTGACTCTCGGCGAAAAATAGCCCGATCTACAAGCTCACAACGCGTTGCTCAGTGACATGTTGTGAGCTTGCAGATTTTCTTTATTTTTTTTAATAAAAATCTGATCCCACGATTTTGTAACCCATTTTTCACTCAGTGTATCTAATGTGATCGTCGGTGCTACAGTATGGGCACCTTTTGCCCACCCCACCTAGGGTATGGGCACTGATGACGTGGAGGAGAGAACACGCCCCCAGCGCCCACAGTGTTCCCGGTGGGAATTGAACCCAGGACCTTCTAGCTCTGAAGCGACAGCACTACCGACTACACCACCGTGCGCCCTGAGATAGTCTATTTTCGACATGGGTTGCAGGTCTAGATATTTTAGTTAAAAGAACAAGATGATGCGCACATCCTTTCCAAGTGCTGGTGCTGGGCTCAGGTTGACATGAGATTAAAGAATGGAAGTCCGCACACAGCTCAATGCTCCACTGTGGAGCATTGAGCTGTGTGCGGACTTCCATTCTTTAATCTCAGGTCTAGATATTTTACCACGCAATGCGCAACCGAGTGCTTTATGATTCAGGCTCTTGTCCCCCCCTGTGTGTGCGTGTTTGAATGTACATGATCAGGGAAAAGAATGCAGGCAAACTGCATCCATCTGCACACTGATGCCTTTTTAAGGAGAAGAATCAATCACTTTATCCTATGCATATAAATACACATAATATTTGTATAAGAAAAACAAGCATAACACAATATCTCTAGGACAGGGGTCTTCAACCTTTTCAGGCCAGGGACCCCTTAGTTGAGAGAGAGAGAGATGAAGCAGGACCCCCACAAACTGTTTCCATATAGTTTCATCATTTGACAGCACAATCATCAGAGTATTTTGGAATCATGTCAATTTGTGTTTTCAGATATTTAACCACACGAACTGACAAAAACTTGAATTTTCACTCTCTACTTAGTCTGCTCTTTTCCCCCTCTACACCAAAGCTCTTTGCCGAAAAAATAGCAGATCTACAAGCTCACAACGCCTCGCGCTGCGAGGCGTTGTGAGCTTGTAGATTATATATGGCATGCCCAGCTTGTTATTTGTGATATGAGGGGAGTGGTGAAAGGACAGAGAGAGGGTGATAAGAAGACCTACTGTGTGGGCCACAGGAGCTGATAACTGTTATCAGTCCTTACGGCAGGGGTCGGCAATAGGCGCCCGTGGGCCAAAACTGGCCCACCCGAATAATTTCTGGCCCCTCTGATTATTTTGAGAATTACGTTTTTTTTCTCGCAAACGTTGCAAACTCATGTGTTCAACGGGACTCGGGGAGCCGAAGCCGGAGGCAGGCAGTGCAGAGATGGGACGTTCGTGAACGAATCGGCTCTTTTGAACTTTTTAATTGAACGATGGGATCTGGTTCTTAGTCGCGGGACACAGAGTACTGACTGAATAGTGAGTGAACAGATTCAAAATCAACAGGGGGAGGCTGTGCCTCCCCCTGTTGGAGTGGTTTATTTTTTTTTATGTTGGAGTGGTTTATTTTTTATTATTTTTTTCATTATTTTTCTTTTTGCAGGTTTGTGAAAAAATACGCTCCATTCTCCATAAAACTTAGATGGGAAAAACGGGGAAAGAAACCTGTGGGAAAAATGCATTTGCAGGATGTTTTCAGGAAAAGAGCGGCAAATCCCGAAAACCTGAAACAGCACATCTGTAGCAGTGCTTATTTGTTACAAACCTGGTCACCCCAATTAAAAATGGGAACACTTGATGCTAGGAACACAATGTAACTCTGTGTCCTCGTTTAAAAACGCACCACGGACCATTAAAACAAACACACACGAGCACAGACACACACACACACACGCACAAAACGCCACGTAATGAGGGCGACACAAGCCTTATCCTCTGTCGTGCGGCGGACAGCCTGAACACGTGGCGGCCTTCACCGCGGTACGACAGAGCATGAAGCCAGCGTTGCGTTAGTTGCATTACCTCAGTAGGTGTAGGGGTGAGCAGCTGGGGGGACTGCAAAATGAAAACAAGCCAGTGATTAGGGATGAACTCACTCACATGGAGGTTATTATGATGTCGCTGTTGGGCGGAAAAGACCTCGTATCTCCACCCCAAAACCGTCCAAAATAAATGTGAGAAGAATTTTCATTGGTTCAACATCTATGAAATTCACAGACGGGACACATTGTGAGCTTGTAGCCAGATTTTTTGGCTAGTTTTGTGTGACACTAAATAGGGCATTAATTTACCCTAGTGGACTCTCTATAGGTTCCTTTATGAGGGTCTAAATTGACCCTCGCAAGTCTGTAACTTTGACAGAGTACAAATGGAACCAGTCATTAGTACACTGTCAAAGTTAAGGGGATACGTTCACATTTCGTTTGAGAACCACTGATTTACCACACCAAAAAACCTAGGCCTATTTATAAAAAAAATATATACATAAAACAAATCGTAAGCGGTTGTATTGTGGAGATATGAGTTTTCCGCTCAACAGGGGGGGCAATGAGTCGATGGTCAGAATGGATGAATAATGATGGCTCTTTCTGAGTGCAGAATGACCCTTGCCTGCATTCCCACTGGATGAATGGGTTGAATGTACTGTGTAACGGGTACGGTAACAGAGTGGAAATGAGCTGACTGCACTGGAATGAATGAGTGCTGCAAAGCAACAAGCTGCACGCCACCCACCCACCACACTGATGGATGGTTGTTACCACCGCCCTTATCAGTGGCATGAGGGGAGGAATGGAGGGATAAGAGGAGGAGGAGGAGGAGGAGGAGGAGGAGGAGGAGGAGGAGGAGGAGGAGGTGAGGCAGATATTGGTTTCAATAGAATAAAAAAAAAAAAAAAAAAAAAATCTTAGTTTGTATGTTGTTCTTTGTTTTTGCCATATTTGAGCATCATGAGAGCGCAATGTGTTTTGCATACAGTTCAAGTCAAGAACGGTTTACAGAACTAATATGTTACCCGGTTACTGGAGGTCATGGTACTTATGGCAGGATAAGAATTGGTGGAAAGAAATGGGAAGTGTTGTAAGGTGCAAAACGAGTCAAATCCTTTTACTTTGAAGAGAGTATAAAAATGTAACCAAAAAAAACATCTCCGGCTCTCTTGAGTTATATTAACACAGACCATTTGACTGTGTAGGTGTGTGTGGGAAAAGAAAGGTGAAGAAGCAGTGGTTCTCAAACCCCTGTAACTCTGACTGAGAGTGTACCGAATGTAAGGGTCCATTTGGTTCCATACACTCAGAGTTACAGACCCTGTATAAGGGGTCCATCTGGAATCAGACAGTACCTCTCCATAGTGTCTCTCCTCAGAGGGGTAGCTGACATAGGGGGAGTAGGAGAGCATGTCAGGTCGGTCTATGTTGTAGATGGCCTTGATCTTGGGCAGAGCAGCCAGGTCCTTGTAGTCCAGGGTCTCCTCTCCCAGTTTGGCCTGGAGAGAACGCACGCACGCACGCACGCACGCACGCACGCACGCACGCACACGCACACGCACACGCACACACACACAGCTTGTCAGTTCAGATTCATTCATTGGGTCAGAGCGGTGGTTCTCCAAACGTGTTCTCCAAAACATGTCGAGGACGCCCAAAGGTTTGTGCCAGGGACATACAAAATCTCAATCTGTTTTGAAAATAGCAGATCTGCAAGCTCACCAACGCGGATCTGCTATTTTCAAATGGCCAATAGAGGGTGTGACATCATCATACCCGGAAGTTATGCGGGAACGCCTACTGAGTGGCAAAATAACGACTTTGTGGCCTTGACAGTCCATACATCCAAACAGAAAAGTCCTATCTGATTGCATTAAACAACGTTAAATTACATTAAACTCACTTTGCCACCAGTGGTTAAACTGATTTTGACGCTATATTCACTAATTTAGCCAGGGACCCCCTGAAACCCCCCAAGGCTGCCTGAAGGTCTTCGGACCCCACTTTGAGAAACAACGGCTACATAGAGGTTGATAAAGGATGAAGGCTGTTTTAACTAAATATTGATCTTGATATTATCATTAAAATGATAATAGATTATTTCAGGGCCCACTTGCAATATCCTCATGGCCTGGCCGCCAGGTTGGAATATGCTGATATAGGGTGTTAAAGTGGTTAATGACAACTGTCATTGAGATAATAATGAGGGCATGATGATGATGATGATGGCTTGGTACTGTGTGCTGCTGCTGCCCTCTGGTGGTGGAGTGGAGGAGAGCTGTGGTTCTCAAAGTGGATTCCATGGACTCTGTGGGTTCCTTCAGGGGTTTCTAAGTTGACCATAGAAGTCTGTAACTCTGACAGGGTACATTTGTACACTGTCAAGAGTTAAAGGGATATTCCACTTTCAAAAAAACTTTTGGTCATTTTATCGTCTAATCAGGCTTTTATGAACACCCTGGACAGTTTTGAATTTGCTTCATTCAATATTTAGATATTTGATGTAAATGTTACCAGGCCCTCCAGGCCCAGGGCCTCTCCCCATACACACCCATTGTAACCTCAAACTCCATTTTAACCATGATAGATTCATTAAAAACACCCATTATTTTTTCAGATGACTCATACTACCCTCCTAATATGTGAGCAGGCCATGTCCAGGGTGTTCATAAAAGCCTGATTAGACGATAAAATGACCAAAAGTGTTTTTGAAAGTGGAATATCCCTTTAAGGGGAGACCTTGAAATGTGAAAGTTTGTGAAACACTGGGTCTTACATAGATGACTCTGCTGGGGGAGCCAGAAGCACTGGATGCTGGTACTGAGGTGATGCTCTCTGATGATGTCCTGGTCACCTACACACACACACACACACACACACACACACACACACACACACACACACACGTGCGCGCGCACAGGCGCACACACACAACACTCAGGTTAGATACAATGAATAGTTGAAAGAAAGATGGCTGAGAAGTGAGAGAGAGAGAGAGAGAGAGAGAGAGAGAGAGAGAGAGAGAGAGAGAGAGAGAGAGAGAGAGAGAGAGAGAGAGAGAGATTGAGAGATTGAGCAGAAGATGAGATAGCCACCAAGATAGACTATATTGTAGGTTGATAGAAAGTTATTAGGTTTATCTTCGGTCTGACCAAACCCATGCTTTTCACGCCAACGCTCAAACGGATGAATGAAACACCGATGCAGATCAATAAGTTAAACCATTCATTCAGGTTTCTTTAGTTGTGTGCGGTCGCGTCAGACTCTCCATAGGTGACATTCAATCATCTCTTACTCAACACAGCAAACCCCAAGGTGAAAGCAGTAAAGTACGCACGCCACAGTAACAGCGGTGCTATCAGTGAAGCTGTGCTATAGGTAGCAGTGATCGTTTCTTGAACAATCACAAACTAATACGAACTATCCACACGACTTCAATAGAAAGACAGAGGAACACTCCTTGATTGTGATTGATGTGAAATATTGGGTTGGCCATGACGATTTGGCACGGTGCACTAAAGACACCACAATGGACTTACTCCATCACGCCATTGTTTTCAAATGTGTTCAATTTTGCTGCACCATATACGCTGTAAATGGTCAAAAAATATGCAAGGAAGTGTCCTTTCTGTCTATTGAAGCTGAACTGCAAACGTGGTGCATATATAGGATGTGCGGGGGTGCTATTATTGACCCAGCAAAGCACACACACTTACCAATGAAGCCAAAACCATAATGCTTATTGCGACTGTAGGTCGCAGTTAACTATGAAAGCGCCACATCTTGTCCGTACGTCATTCCTTCCGTAACGCCTCAATGTCTATAGCTGCTGACCTGTTTGTACTGTCGAGGAGAGACATTGTGACATCACATTGTTGTGACATCACCTCATCAAAGATCAAAAGTCTCCGGCAGAGACTTATTGCAGGTTGAAAAGGCCCTTAACTGTGAACTTAACAAGATCTGCACCTGGCTCAATGACAACAGACTCTCAATTCACCTAGGCAAAACTGAATGTATCCTCTTTGGATCTAGTCAGAAACTTAGCCCAGTTGAGAACTTCACAATTAAAGTAGGTGACACTGTGATAGAAAGAAAAAACTACATCTGCTACCTGGGTTGCATCCTGGAGGCTAACCTATCCAGTGAAAAAATGACCACCAAGGTAATCAATAAAGTCAACCAACGAATTCGCTTCTTGCAAAGGGTTGCCCCGCTGATCAATACTAAATCCCGAAAGACACTAGGAGGAGCTCTTATTGGGCCCCTCATTGATTACGGAGTCCTTGTCTGGTATCGCGACGCCCCAGCCGCCTTAAAGTTAAAGCTTCAAACAGCCCAAAACAAACTAATTAGGGTTGTGCTTGGTCTCCCTCCTCTGACCCACCTTACCGATCATCACCACGAAAGCGTGGGATGGCTCAAAGTAGCTGACAGAGTACAGCATCTTGCAATGGGCCTGGTGTACAAGATACACTACACCTCCAAGATTCCCAAGTACCTGACAAACTACTTCTTAAAGGTCAAGGATGTTCACGACCACAACACCAGAGGCAGCTCCACTAATCATCATCAACGTAGATTTAACACTAAACAAGGCTCTAACTCGTTCTCCTGCTACACCATCAACATGTGGAACGCCCTTCCTCAAGCCCTAAAGGAGAGCAAATCCCTAGCCTCCTTCAAAATTGGTATGAAAAGTCACCTTCAGACAGCTGCTACCCGTGACTTGTAAATAGACTAAGCCCCCATGCCCCCCCCCCCTTTTTTATTATTATTTTTTCTGCCTTTGTATTTGATGTTATGCTTTTGAAACTGATATTATCCTAGATAAAAGTACTATGTTCTATCCGTCTGTCTTTCAATGTTATATGAGATACTTAAAGTGTGGTTCCTGTGGAAATAAGCCTCGGCTTTCTAGGATCTCCTTTTAGTTGACCTTGTACCAGTGATTTGTACTGTCATGAAACTGTACTTTTTTCTATTGCAAACTTCTAATAAATTCTTCAATCAATCAATCAAAAAACGCTAGATATCCATACATGGAGACGACTGGATCATCACCTTGATCTCCATATATGGAGCTGACCTCTACAAACGGTCTTAGTAGCCAATGTACAAGCTCAGAACCCAAATCACGATGTAACAAGTTCTGAGCTTGAAGATCTGCTATTTTCAATATCTCAAAAATGGTACATGCGCAAAATAGTGGCGGCAGGTTGAAAGTGGCTAGTCCACCTGCTGAGCTCCTCATCTAGACATCAGCCTCCCAGGCTAATAATCTGCAATCAGCTTTCCTACTGTAATATCTACACTAAATCCACTCACAGTAACTTGATCCTAGTGGGAATTAAATCCCTCTCACTCCGCAATCCTGTTTGGTCAGCTGTTCGTGTGTGTGCGACTGCGCGTGCGTGCAAGCGTGTTTGTATCCGTGTAATGATCTTATATGCTTGTGAGTGAGGGCGTGTCCGGTATGTGGGTCTGTGTGCAAGCGTACCGCACGTGTCTGTGTTCTTGATATAAAGCGTGTGTCAGCTACTGTCGTAACCTGATCCCCACACAACCTGGACCTCCATAGTAACCCCTCCAAGTTCACACACACACATTGCCGCATCATCAGCATCACCTACACCACAACCACTAGGGCTGGCCCCCAAGGGTGCGTAGCGTTGTTCCGACATCTCATTACTCCAACTTTGCGTTCGTCCGACTCTCCCCATTACTAACCCTATCTCTAACCCTAACCCTAACCGCACGTGTAGCCACGTAGTCGGAGTAACAATGACGTACGACTTTCGTATTCCTACCGGCCCCCAAAGCCATCTATGTCTGAGATTTTTTACACATCCTCTCTAAACCAGCTATCAAAGTGCAGAGTGAGTATCCACATGAGCCAGAATAAAAGAACAACCAAGTCCTTTTCATTGAGATCCAAACAGTGTTCATTTTGTCGACTAAACTATGACAATTCAAATCTAAACAAAACCTAAATATTTTTTTAAATTTCATGTTCATGTTTCAAAAGACTATGACTAAAATTTTAACAAAATTTGCTGTCAAAATTAACACTGGATCCAAACGTCAACATAACGAATGTTATGCCCACACAATGGCGGCTGCCTCGCATCACATGACCAATCCCCCCCCCCTGCAAGGGGATTGGCCTATCGCTATCGAGCTGAAAGCCAATCAGCGGTCAAGACGAGGGGGTTAAAGGAAAACAGTAAGTCCAAAAAAAACGTCCCAAAAACCCATGCAGCAGAGCAGGGTAGTCTTTGGTGAGGAGGGGGCTGTGGATTGAGGGTTGTGGGGGTGGGTGGGGGGGCTTAGGAAAGGGTGGAGCTGAGGGGAGGCTTACTGGAGCACCGACCTGCGGATCGGGCAAGACGGGCACGTCACTGATCTGTATCCGCACCTGCTTCTGGAGGGAGGAAGGGAGTCAGAGAGAGCGTGGCCTTCTGGGAGGAAACCAGGGCCTAGTAGTCCCATCTAGAATACCGAGTTTACTATACATCTAAAAGGCTAGAAGAAAGTAGAGTTTTTTCCGATACCGATACCAGTAACAGAAAAGCTGCCGATACTGCCTACAATAGACCATATTCACACCGCGACTTCCTGGAGTAGCAGCCTGCATTACAAACCATTGAGAACAATGGAGCGATGGTCCCAAAATATGAGTTCTATTCAACCAATTTATTTTTACCAAATTGACAAAAGGGCAGATGACAACATCAACATCCCCAAAAGGATTAAATAGAAGGGTACATCCACAATATTCATGGTACTTAGGTTGCAACCTTACTGTGTACAAAGACTTGCTATCTGTGCAGTGCTTGCTCCACTATCATATTAACTATTTTTTGTTAGATTGTTTCTGAATATGCAAAAATCACAATACAGTAATATTAACTATATGATGGCAGAGCAAGCACTATAGTCTACACATACTGTAGCAAGTCTTTGAACAGTGTAACACTGCAACCTAACTACCATGCATATTGTGGATAAACCCTTCTATTTAATCATTTTGGGGATGTTGATGTTGTCATCTGCCCATTTGTCAATTTGGTAAAAAGAAATGGTTGAATAGAACTCATATTTTGGGACCATCGCTGCATTGTTCTCAATGGGTTGTAATGCAGGCTGCTACTCCAGGAAGTCATGTGATCCAAGATGGCCACGGTGTGAATATGGTCTATGCTGGTATCGATGAGTATGTCAGGCTATGCCGATCTGCAGAATTTATCACATGATGATAATTATGTCATTTACAGTAATTCATTATTTAGCGTTTTGAATGCCTCGGTTGACGTTGCACTACTGTTACACTGTAGCACTACTTTGCTGTACTATTGACATTGTTATTTTACAGTAGCTGCACTTCAACACATATTCCTTTAATTTATAGCGTCACTGTCCGGCAGAAACCTTGTATCTCCAAGTTTTGTTTTCGGAAAGTAAAGCACTGCTTCATACAAGGCCATCGCACAAACATAGTGAAAACAGCTGATCTACAAGCACACAACGCCTCGCGGTGCGAGGCGTTGTGTGCTTGTAGATCGGCTGTTTTCACGAGTTTAAATCATTTAAAAATTTTCAAATACAAAATAAACAGTTTTGGACATACAAGGTTTCCACCCGACAACGACAATATGTATTCCTCAAAGAACCCTGAGAGTCCCTGACCCCACTTTGATAGATTGGAGATAATTAGCTCCCATTGTGACAAAGGCCATCATGCTTTCAAACATTAGCCTGACATAATCGTTATCCCGTGTGATGTACAGTATATTACTGACACCAGGGCTGACAAGCATCCTCTGTTAAGTACTGTACAAAGAACTGTGGCATGTAGCAAGAAGGGTAAAATACTCTCCTTGTCTAATGCAGTAACTCCTGAACAGAGCAGAGTCCAACACTGTATAGTGTGAAAGTGTGAGCAGTGCTTCCTGGTCCGACTCACCTTACTCTTCTCCTCCTGCTTGGCAGCTTGTCTGCAGGGTGGGTGCCAGATAGAACAACCTGGAGGACAAAGACAAGACACAAGTTAGAACAGTGTTTCTCAAACTTCAAAATGTCAAGGTCTCCCCTTAACTCTGACTCTGGTTCCATGTATACACTGTCAGAGTTACAGACTTGTATGGGACCATTTAGACCAGGGGTGCCCAAAAGGTAGATCACAAAGGCTGTGCAGGTAGATCACATGACATGCCCTAAAAATATATAATTAAAATATAAAGAAAAATATTTATGAACAATTCTGTCACATCTGTCACTTGAATTAAAGTGACTGATTGATTGACATAAAAAAGGGGCCTGTCAGCTCCCTTCATGGCTTCTAAAGTAAGCAAACCACCCAATGCAATGCTTTGTTTTCAAGAGTCAGTAGCATTACAAAGAACTCCAAAAACATACCACTTCCATACAGAATGAGAAGAAGACCTTTTTCCCCACTATTTCCCATTTCAAGTGTGTTTGTCTTACGCAAGTGCCGCTATTCAAAGCCACCTCAGGTACTACATATGTATTGGGGTGGGTAGATCATGTCGAGCTGGTCATTTTAAAAGTAGCCCTTGAGTCAAAAAAGTGTGGGCACCCCTGATTTAGACCCTCCTAAAGGAACCCACAGAGTCCCTGGAATCCACTTTGAGAACCACTGAGTTAGAAGAATGTACCATAACCAACTGCTTCCCAAACAGTGGGTCGGGACCCATTTGTGGGTCACGGACCAATTTTTATGGGTCACGACTCCAGTCAAAATCCCATTTTGTTTTACTACATAATTGTGGCCATAGGTCGCAGTTTAGTATGAGATACGGCACATCTTGTCTCGGTCTGTGTAAGGTTTTTTACGGCCTATGGGTTTGATGTTCTGACATCATGCTCTGATATCAGGGCAACCACACTAACAGAATCCCTTTCATGCCCATACCGGTATATGGAGATCCCTGATGTCATCAATATTAAGTCCATATTTATCAGGACTTCATATGGGAATGCCACATCGGCCACTTACCACACTAACAGAATCCATATATGGCCAAGACAGATGGCCAAGACAGCCCATATCTGTGTGGCTAGTTCTACAGACAGGGATCTCCATATATGGGCGTAAAAGGGATTGTATGTATGATGATATCAGATGTCATAGACATAACGAATCAAAATATATACCAAAATATTTTCTACTCCCCACAAAGCAAATATTGTACTTTTACTCCACAACGATAATTTGAAAACATGAATTACTAGTTACTTTGTAGATTTTAATTATTATTACAAAACATACTGTACATTAAACACTTAAGCCCTACGGTACATTATTTAGCAATTAGAATAGCCTGCTCAAGTTTACTCAAGTACATTTTGAATACTGGACCAGAGTATTTCTACATGATGCTATCGATACATATATTTAAGTAAAAATGAATAGAAAAAGGGGGAAGTACTTTTTCCACCACTGATAATAACTCATGACAATAGCTACCAGTGGCACTGTGACACAATAACTATTGTGTGACAGGAAGCCAGAGTTACACTGGCGTCCTGTCTGTCTGCCAAAGGATTGACGTCAAGATTACTACAGTCAGTTGATAAAGCTCTGAATGCTTTAGAACCAAAATAAACACACATGCACACGCACAAGCGCGCACACACACACACACACACACACACACACACACACACACACACACACACACACACACACACAGTCCGTTTTTTCGTGCACCACATATCTGGAACAAATTCCCAGAAATGTGCAGGTCTGCAACAACTCTCAGTTCTATTAAATCAAAATGAAAGACTTTTATTGTCCCACTTTAATTGTATTCTCATATCGTCCGTGTCTGTTTTATTTCAGATTCACATTCAGATTGAACTGTACTGTCACGTCAAATGATTACAGACGTAAAGGGTTGGGTGTATTCTACATATTTTTTTAAATACAAACTCATAAAATTGTTGTTAGCTTGTAGATTAGCTATTGTTGGAGAAGAGATCTTTGGAGAAAAAAGCAGTGTCCTACTTCTAATAAAGCGTACTGGGGACCCTTGGTCAACTAAGTAGGGCTGTCTTCGACTCAAGATTTATCAAGTCGAGTCGAGTCGGGGGGTTTAATGCGACTCGTCGATTAATCGTTTTATATAGTATATAAACACAACCCGGAAAAATACACGACCCGGAAGAATGACACCACAGAGGATTTAAATGGACTGTAATTTGACAATGAAAATGTAGTAAAATGTTGACCCTGTGAATGTGTGCACATGTGATAAAAAAAAAAAAAAATCATGTATTGCTTTAAACCACGTCAAAATAATACGATAAAACTGTAATATGAACGTGTTTTAAGCCTTTAAAATGAAATAAATCCATGAACTGCCGTGCATATGAGACACGGTCGCGGTGGACATTAGCGACAATAAGATTGCGTGCAGCCGTGCATTGTGAATCGTGGAGCAGAGTAGAATGACAGGGAAGAGAATAAAGCATCTCTTTGCCAACACATGCATGTTGTTTATTATTTCCACAGGTTATATTTTCTCAGAGCACAACGCTGCTGTATCAAAGAGCAGTTCAAGTCGTCGCTGGTGCGAGACAATAAACAACAGTTCGCCCATTGCTACTTCTCAGCATGAGACCACCACCACCACCACACAGCCTCAAAGTGAAAGTGGTTGGCGCTGGCTTCTCGGCTACTTGGCTAGCTGTGACAAGTAGCCAATAACAACAAGTTGATGAAAATGGTCAACTTTCAAGTCACGTCAACTGGTTTTATTTTTAAGTCTACTTACAAGTAGTTGGAAGTAAGATGGACACAATTAGAAGTACATGCCATAGCAGTCCAGCGCTCTTTACCGCACCGCAGTAGTAACTGGGTGCAAATGAATTTCCGACGGCTCGACTGAAAAATAATTCGTTGATTCCGGGGACTTCGAACGACTTGTCGATTCGTTGATTTTTACAAGACAGCCCTACAACTATGTATTGTAGGGTTTTAGTGGTTAAAAATGGTAGTGGATATTTGTGTCCCCGCTTCTATAAACCTCCTCTTTGGCCTTCCTCTTTTCATTCCCGGATTCCTTCTCCCCCAATGTATCATCTCATCCCTCCTCTGTACATGTCCAAACCATCTCAACCTTGCCTCTCTTGCTTTATCGCCCCAAAGCCTCTAAGGTGGGCTGTCTCTCCAATGCGGCCATTCCTGATCATGTCAGTCATTCCTTGTCACCTCCCGTTTTTATGAGAACTTTTGGGAACTCGAATAACTTTGCCGCCTCCAGCTCTGCCTCTTGTCTTTTAGTCAGTGCTGAGGCCTGTCAACAATTATTGGATAATTGTCTAATCGCAATTATTTGACATAATTGTAATTATTGTGTCCATCTGTCCATCTGTCTCTGTGTCTCAGAAGAGCTGGAAGCCACTCTGGCATGATGGTGATGTGTCATAGTGGTGTGGAATCACAGGCCATTAGATCTGTACACAGCAGAGAGCAGACAAGCTGCTTTGAGTTGATCTCTCTCGATGTTCTGTGACACCATGACCTCATATGGTCACTATCAGGTGGAAACCTTTTAGTCCAAAATCATTAACCCTAAAAAATTCCAAAAAATGTAACCCTAACCCATCGTTTTCATGAAATGGGGAAAAAAAACTCTCTCAAAACTATAGTCACTAGTTAGTTCTTAGTCATGGCTGCCAGTTCCCACCTGATGTCATGTGGGAGTCCCGACTGCTCCACACAGTACTGAATTACGACTAGCTTGCATAATGACTTCAGACTAGGATTCAAGTCTAAGATGTACAGGTCATGGGGTGTGGGGTATCCTCCAAAGAGGATGATAAGATCTCCCACCATGCAACAGCTCATCGCTGTCATCCTATCCGGGCCTTTTCCCTTGGGCTCAATCTTCTTCCAGGTGAGAGTTTCTGGACTGAATTTCCACACATCATTGAAGGTTGTCTGGTCCTCGCCACCACATATGTACAGCTCTCCATTATAGGTAAAGGCTGAATGAGACATGCGTCCTTCTGGAAGGGGCTGTGCAGAAGGCACGCTAAGGCAGCAGTTGGTCTCTGTGTCAAACACTCTGATGTTGTTGTTTCCCTTCAAGCCCCCAAATATAAACATCTTTGTCCCGATGATGGTGGCAGAGTGACTGTATGAAACAGGTGGTGGTGTGCCTCTGGTGTTAATTAAATACCAGACCATTATGGTGGTGTCCAGTTTGTAGATGTCATTAGTGTGGCATCCAGACATCAGGTTGTATCCTCCATGGATATACATGAGCTTCCCAAAGACACAGGCCGAGTGACCCCACCTTGTTTCTGGAACAGTCCCTGTCACTTTGGGCTTCAACCACCTGTGGGTGTCGACATCAAATGCATAAAGAATGTTGCAGTGTGGTTTAACAAATCTTCTATAGCCACCCCAGATGTAAACGACATCTTGTAAGAGCACAAATGTGGGGCCGCAGCGCCTGGAGGGAACCTCTGCTCCTCCATTTGTGACCGCTCGTGGTGTTTTCAGACACAACGGGGCCATGGTCATTTTTCTACTTTTCACATTTTCCGAAAGTACAGAATCTAAGCTTTCATATGATGTATCATTATTAGAAATTTGACAAAATTTGAAGAAGATACGGTCATTTGAAACTTGTAAGTCCAGAAACACCAAAGCAAAGAAAATGCCCTTGAAAGGTTTCTCTATTTTAACACCTTTTCAGGTCCCAGAAAATGGGAGTGACATAGTAGTTAACCCCACCTCTAACCACTCCCCAAACCACTCCCCCACTAGCTGTCAACTGTCTGTCAATATTTAAAACACATTTCACATTAAGACAGACCTTCAAGCCAGTAGATCTAATAATACTCATAACTCATGAATGGTATTTAAATCAGGGGTTCTCAAACCTTTTTAGGCTGTGACCCCCAAAATAAACAAATAAAATGACATTAAGCTAATCATCTGGGGACCCCAAAATATAATTTGGAGACCCCACAGTTTGAGAACCACTGGTATAAAGTAATTAAGTACATTTACTTAAGTACTCTACTTAAGTATAATTTTGAGGTATTTGTTTGAGTATTTCCAGTTTCTAATATTTTTACTCCACTACGCTGTGAGCTTGTAGATCTGCTATTTTCAAAGTATTATTTTATAGCCTACATTTTGAAAACATGAAATGAATAATGAAAGATGCCTACTTCATGAGTATGCCTACTTATTTCTATGTTTACTTTAAGTACATTTTGATGGAAATACTTGTATACTTTTAATCAAGTAAATTCTGAATATTTCTGCATTATAGTATTGATACTTTTACTTGAGTAAAGATCTGAGTACTTTTCCCACCACTACTCTTATTTCTTTGCCCAAAGACGCGATTCTGTTTCTCTCTCTCTCTCTCTCTCTCTCTCTCTCTCTCTCTCTCTCTCTCTCTCTCTCTCCAAAGCGATGGTCACTTTACCAGTCACTCCTCCCCTCCCCCCCCGCCTCTCTCTCTTTTCTCTCCATACAGAGTGATGCTCACTTTACCAGTCATCAGTAATTCACCCGTCATCTCTCTCTCTCACGGAGAAGGTAGCGACGCGACAGGTTTTGTAACATGAATGAGACAGAAAGAGGGAGCTCAGTGGTCATGTGAAACGGTGCATGCAATAAGAATACACTTAATCTGACGCTGATTATAAACCAATTGATCCCCGGATCCTTCTATGCTAGATTGAACCATCAACCACCGAGTCTTGACAAAGAAAGAGAGAGAGGGGGGGAGGGGGAGAGAGAAAAAGAAAGAAAGAGAAACGCTCCTTGCAAAAAAGCGACTCAACTCCGCAGTCAAGCCGGACTTTCACTTCGTCGTACAACGTGTTGCAATGCATTCTGAAACTAGCTGATCTATAAGCTCACAACACGTCGCATTCGCAACATGTTGTGAGCTTGCAGATCAACTCTTTTCACCACGCTAAAACTTCTCACTTTTTCGATCTGAGTGATCGCCACTGTGGAGACAGGCAGCTGTCCTGTTGTGTTCCTGGTACATGATTCAACGCATTATAGCAAGCGTGCTGACACAAAGTGAGTAGCAAACTTAGCCATTAAGAAGATACATTGATATTGTTGTGTTTACTGTTAGAAACACGTGTGCTTATGGGCGGTGCTGCGGCGGTGCTCAGCCAGGAGGGAGAACAATAGGCCAGACCAATCGCAAGCACTCTATTTAAATACGTGGAAGAATGTTACACCCCCAAACAACCACGGAAAATGTCTTAAACAGAGCCATGTTTAAGATTTAATTTTAACCATTTAGTGAACCTAAAACGCCTATCTCTTGTTATAAAAACCTCCTACAACATTCAAACTGTTTTATTATGGCTAGAAACGAAAAAAACCCAAAAATAAAATCTAATGCATTTAGCTCTATTGTAGAAATCCATTACCCCCGAGTTGTGTCTGAAAACTCTGTGAGTGGTCACATTTGTCACTGGGGACAACTTCCTCCAGCGTAAGGACACTGTGTTGAAGATGTGCACATCAATCTGATCACTGATCACATTACTGTAGCTTCCAAAGAAGTAAATCTTGAGTTCAACAGGAACAGCAGCATTAGACCATGATGTTGGTCCTTCCTTCAGACATACGGTCCACCTCAACATTTCACAAACAGCCACCGATGAATGAAATCAGCCTCTTCAAGTGTTGTTGAATACAGTCATATTGTGTGTTCTGCCACTTATGTTGGTACAGTGGCCTCCAATTACTGATGTCATCTGAATGACATCAGTCTTGTCCAATTATGGAGTTCCTACCGGCCTGGCACTCGACTGAGCACATACTGTATGTCTAGTTAGTCGCGACCGAAGGTCGCAGTTTAGTATGAGAAATGGCACATTGTGTCTCCGTCTGACTGTGTACGCTCAGTTTGACGCTCTGACATCGCGCTCTGACTTCACTGTGATGTCAGGGAAACCACACTAACATAATCCCTTTCATGCCCATATATGGAGATCCCTGATGTCATCAATATTAAGCCCATAGCTAACAGGACTTAATATGGGAATGCCCATATATGGAGGCCACATCTGCCACATAACACACTAACATAATCCATATATGGCCAAGACAGATGGCCAAGACAGCCCATATCTGTGTGGCTGGTTCTACAGACAGGGATCTCCATGTATGGGCATAAATGTCAGATGTCAAAGACGTCATAGGACTTTAACATAACGAAAAACAGAGTCTCACAGCATATCTCCATATACAGTACATGGATCTCCATATGGGTACCAGGGGTCTCCATATATGGGTAACTGGTCCGATATACATCACTGGCCAGATGGCCAAGACATGGCTTATTGCCCTTAGGCATCATACTGGTAAAACATTTTACTTGAGTGAAAGTACAGCACACAAGTATCGTCGTCAAAACATACATTACCAAACCAAACATACATTACCAGAAAAAATATATATCTCTGCTTCTTTTCCCATATCTCGCGTTTGGTAAAAACGGCCTGTATTCTATGGACCATAACTTACACACAGATCATCGCGGTTGTATTTTTTCTTCTCCACATAAAATGAAAAAATTGATTCTCACGGCCGTGAATGGGGCAGCAGGTCTCCAATTATTTCTGGGTTATCCGGAAGGTCACCTGACACGGCAATGACGCCACCGGAACAAAAACAGCGTTCCTTTTTTAGGGAAAAGGAAAAAAGCCATAATTAATGTGTATGGGGGAAGGGGCTGGGCGCAAGCTCGATGACATCTTTGGAGTGGATCGTCGCGAGAGGACAAGGATTCCAATTCCAGAACACCCATGCACATCTTTTGAAGGCTCCCGCGAGCAAATTGGCGCTAAACTGAACATTCTATGATTTTTCAAAGGTTAATGAAAATCTGTCAGAGAGTGTGGCAGGGACAGACATAAGTAGAAAAACAATGTTGGCGGTCAATGAGTTCATATTTTAGAAAATATTTTGTTGCCTTATTATTGTTGAATTGTATGTGATATGTGGCCCGGCCTTGCCTTGTGAGAGTGTGTGATGATTCATTTAGAAAATCAATGTGTCACTTCATAAAAAATACAGCACTGGTACACTCTGAGAAATGATTCTGCGGCCGAGTATATGGCACTATTAGAAAAAGTTATATTTACTCAATAAAATCACTGAATATCATGTATGTGATTGTTTGAGTAGGTCACACCAAACGAAATGAGTAAAAATCCAACTGTTCGTTTTGAGTTAGATGTACATATATTATTTGAGTTAATTTCGTGAGAATAAATTAGTATTTGACCAACTGATTTTATTCATGAATTATACTCAATTTGTTTTGGTAATTTTCCTTCATAATATTTGAGTATGGAGTACTTATATTGATCAATTTAAAAAGACCCTTAATTATTATTCATTCCAACTAAATAATCTTTCATCTCTCACAACAACCTAAACAATTGAGTAGATATGACTAAGATTCAAAATTGTACACAAGGGTTCATGGGAAAAAAAGGGTTCATGGGAAAATTCTACTGGAACATTCTGTCAACAAACAGCAGCAGCAGCAGCACCACAACACATCTTTTTCAACAAGAGACCTGGAGAGTGTTTGCAAATATTGGTAAGTAGATTTCTTTACAAAGGTTTGCAGCTAGTTAAGGTCACAGTGAGGGTAATGTGCAAGCCCTCTAGTCATGACTTTTTGCATTTATTACAAGCTATGCACAGCTGCATACAATGGTGTGTACAATGAAGATAAAATGCACAGGTAGGCCTACATATTATCTACATGTATCTATTATGGTGTTCAATGAGGATTACATGTGTAAAAAACTTGGAAAAAGTATGAAGTAAATAAGCAACATGATTATACAGTATTCCTTGATTTTGGTTTGGCCAAGTAATTATTTGAATCATAAATTGACTAAGCCTCACATGGTGTCAGTTATTTGAATTATTATCTTTTTTTTTCTTCAGAAATGCTCAAATGACCAATTTACAAGCTCAAGCTTGTGAGCTGTAGATCAGCTATATCCACTATTTTTGAATATTTTGAAGTATACAATTATTATTATTAACTATATCCCTGTAAAATTGGGTTGCAGATATTAAGCATTAGATGACATGATGTTGTCAGCCAGCAGACATCAAGGAGAGTTGGCCTGCCTTGTTAGATGTTTACAGAAATGGTTACAGAAATTAGACCTGAATGTGACAGACATCTTGTCATTGTAGTTAACCACTTGTATACCCTAGCATCCCTATCCTGGGGGAAAATACCAGATCTATAATCTCACGTCTTCTTTTTTACTCTCTTCCCCTCATCTCTGTCTTCCAGGTTAGTGCAAAGTTCAGGATGATCACCACACTGAATCTTGAGCCAAAATGTATGGCAATGTTGGACTTCTATACCCCCAAACTACTGTCCATGTTCCAGTCCAAGAAGGGCAGTTTGGGCACAAATGAGTATTCTACTTCAGGTATGAAACTTTCATTTACTCTAACTGCTTTAATTATATTTCACCTGGCTAATGACAATAATTACTACATTAATTTATGCTAAACTCATCTTTATCCCCTGCAACTCTCTCTCCTGATTATTCATTTCTAAATGTATGTCTTAATAGCTACTAAGGACAGTCTCCCAGCTTCCGTTGCTAAAACTGGGTTGTGGAAACAATTGTATTGCCAAAGTTTATGAAAGTGCAGTCATACTTTTTCTTTATTGTTCAAATAATTATGTTTCTATTCTGCAGAGAGGAATCCCCAATCAACGAACACGAGAGGTCATCATCCGATGTCTCGTCGACCATCTGGAAGAAGATAGTGTCAAGATCAAGGACTTTCAAGTTAGTAAAATAAATGTTTTGACGTTTTAATGTCATCGTGGATGAGACCATCATATGCAAAGGAACAGCATAGTGATGTCCAGAGAAGGTTGTGACATTGGCTGAATGGCTGTTGCATCCGTTGCATGTCTGGTTCAACTGATTCAAGATTATACCCAGGGCTGCATGTGTGGAGACAGCTAGGATTGCTCAATGTGTGTCTGTGTGTCTTGTAACATTTAGCCTGAAAGTGAGCTCTAAACAATTATCTTCACAATGTGTGCAGGAAGGAAGCTGCTGGTGCACCTGTCAGAGTAGAAGAGAAGTTGACAGAGGAGGTGATGATGAAGATGAAGATCTACCTGCTGCAGAACCAAGAGGACTCAATGAATGAACCTACTGATGTAGGTATTGTGATTAAGGGCATCACTGCCCTCAACAATCTTGGGGATCTGCTGCTATCTGTTGGGACTGTTCTATGCCTTTAATCTGAGATACCCCAAGAACCTCAGATATGGTATTGAGATGTTCCAACAAGTACTAGTTGAGTTGGATCCCGGACACCTTTCAGCCAAAGTTCAGAGACTGAAAAAATGTCTGCTTGCCGACTACTGTTCAGCAAGATGCTCTCAGAACGTGGGTATAACCTACTGAAAGTGGATTTATTGTCAAAACAGCATTTCTGCAATGGTATTTGTTGCTGATAGTAATTAGTTAATGTAAAGTGTTTGTTTCAGGTGCATTCGAGTCATAATGCAAACAGGTCAGTTTAGCATATAGACATTACACGTGTGCATAGTCAATATGTTTAAATGTTGAGCTACTGTAAATGCTTATTTATTATTTCATATTCCAAGTTGTGATTTCCTTTCATGCCAAATGGCCTCTGACTGTCTTCTTTAATGTATTTTGTGGTTATGACTTACTGTTTATTTGATGGGCTCATTGTTCTTATGGTGCATAATGTTTGACAGACTGCTTACTTACAGTATGCACAGTTCAATTAGAGGTACTTATATACAGTATTGTGAACACACACTGCTCTTTAGTAAACAGAACATTTTAAAAGTGTCAGGGATACCCCTTTCCTGATCATTATCTTTAAACATATTGTTTTTGCAGGCATTGTTGCATGTCATTTACATACTAAAGTATGTTGAAAGTTCATACTTGATGTGGTGTTACACTGGTCAAAATTAGTTGATTAAAAACATAATTATCTGCATAATTATTTCATGTGTATTCATTTGACATCATGTACTCCTGGAGTAAAAGGTAAAGTAAATGAAAGGGGTAAAATGGTACTATATGAATTAAATCAATAAAAGTAAATGAATAGAGTAAATGTGACATATTTGTTTTGTTAAATCATACTCTAATATTCAATTAGATCTACTTAATATTTCAATGTATTTACTTGTAGTCTTTTGTGGCATTGACTGAATAATTTAATTATATCTACTCAATTTCTTTACGTCAGTGTACTCAATTTTAGTTGTTAATAAGTACGTAAAGGTTTTGGTTATTTTTACTCAAATTAATTGAGTATCATCTACCTGATTTCATAACAGTAATATTTACTCAATATTTTTGAGTGTAAAAATGTTTCACCAATAAAATTGAGTAGAGCCTAGTTTTTGTTATGAGAGTGTATATTATTGTGACCGTCAGGTCGCAAGTTACTATGAAAAGCTCCACCGGCTGTGTGTGTGTCTGTCCGTCTGTCAGTCAGTCTGTCTGTCACGTCACACGTTTGGCCCTACTCTTCGGCACCGTTGCCCTTAACCATACCAAACTTTGCACACACACTCCTTGGCTGCCAAACCACAACCTCCGCCTCTTCTAGTGCCAAAATGCGGCTGATTTGTGCAAAACACATTTTTGGACACTGTTCCTACAGATTTTGCCCTAAAATCACGCAAAGCGGTATACACAGTATCTCTAAAGTCATGTCATCAACATGGATCTGTCCCATTTCCCATATTCACTCCTGATTATTTGACATAATTGCAATTATTTTGTCTGTCCATCTGTCTCCGTGTTTCAGAAGAGCTGGAAGCCACTCTGGCATGATAGTGATGTGTCATAGTGGTGTGGAATCACAGGCTATTAGATCTGTACACAGCAGAGAGCAGACAAGCTGCTTTGAGTTGATCTCTCTCTATGTTCTGTGACACTATGACCTCATATCGTCACTGTCGAGTGGAAACCTTTTAGTCCAAAATGGTAGCTTTTCATGAAATGGAAAAAAAAGATCCAATGTAGTTATTTAGTCACCAGCTCTCTCAAAAGTACAGACACTAGTTAGTTTGCCCACTTCTTCTTCTTCTTTCGTGTATCATCGTCCTTGACGATTGGTTGATGACATTTTATTTCACAAGATTTTCCTGTTGCTGTTCTTAGTCATGGCTGCCAGTTCCCACCTGATGTTGTGTTGGAGTCCCGACTGCTCCACATTGTACCGAATAGCTGCCAGTTTGCATAATGACTTCAGACTAGGACTCAAGTCTAAGATGTACAGTTCATGGGGTGTGTGGTATCCTCTAAAGAGGATGATACGATCTCCCACCATGCAACAGCACATCGCTGTCATCCTATCCGGGCCTTTTCCCTTGGGCTCAATCTTCTTCCAGGTGAGAGTTTCGGGACTGAATTTCCACAGATCATTGAAGTTTTCCATCCGGTCCTCGCCACCACATATGTACAGCTCTCCATTGTAGGTAAAGGCTGAATGAGCACTGCGTGCCCTTGGAACGAGCTGTGTAGAAGACAACCAGCAGCTCAGCCAGCTGTTGGTCTCTGTGTCAAACACTCTGATGTTGTTGTAGCATTCATCGTTTCCACTCCAGCCCCCAAATATAAACATCTTTGTCCCGATGATGGTGGCAGAGTGACATGCTGAAACAGGTGGTGGTGTGCCTCTGGTGTTAATTAAAGACCAGACCATTATGGTGGTGTCCAACTTGTAGATATCATTAGTGCAAGTGCGTCTAGACATCTGGTAGCTGTATCCTCCATGGACATACATGAGCTTCCCAGAGAGACAGGCTGAGTGACCCCACCTCCCCTCTGGAACAGTCCCTGACACCTTGGGCTTCAACCACCTGTGGGTGTCAACATGAAATGCATAAAGAATGTTGCAGTGTGGTTTACTGAAACCATAGCCCCCCCAGATGTAAACAATATCTTGTAACAGAACAGCTGTGTGGCCCCGGCGCCTGGAGGGAACCTCTGCTCTTCCATTTGTTAGCGGGGACAACTTCTGCCAGCGTAAGGACACTGTGTTGAAGATGTGCACATCAATCTGATCAGTGTCATTCACATTACTGTACGTTCCAAAGAAGTAAATCTTGAGTTCCACAGGAACAGCAGCATTAGACCATCCTGTTGGTCCTTCTTTCAGACATACGGTCCACCTCAACATTTCACAGCCACAGATGAATAAAAGCAACCTCTTCAAGTGTTGTTGAACACAGTTATATTGTGTGTTCTGCCACTTATATTGGTACAGTGGCCTTCAATTACTGATGTCATGTCGATGACATCAGTCTTGTCCAATTATGGAGTTCCTCCTGGCCTGGCACTTGACTGAGCACATACTGTACGTCTAATTAGTTATTAACTTTTTTGGTGCCATGATTTTTTCTCTTCAATGTCCCACGATGCCATGGTCTCCATAGACTTCCATGTAATTTATAGTGCACGGATCGTGCACGCCCATGCCTAGATGATGCACCACGTGTTTGCCCACTGTTCACAGCTTTCAAACAAAAAAATCCGCTTGGAAATCCATTCAGGCATTCATGATTTATCAGCCATTATGTTTTCTTCAGATGTAAACAAACATGGCTGCCATGTTTGAAAGAATGGGTTGGTATGGGGGTTAAACATGCAATTTCGCGATCGCGATCATGCCTAACACATTTCTGGAGGTCCAAAAAACATTTTTGAAAAAAAAAATTTAAAAAAAGAAAGAAAAAAAAAACTTCAAAAACTGCCCAAACTCGGGAAACTCGAGGTTGGCACAGCGTTGGTACCAATACAAACTCGGGAAACTCGGGGTTGGCACCATATGTGTCAAGAGCGACCGACGCTTATTCTTTTCCCATATTGTGCGTTTGGTCAAAACGGCCTGTAGTCTATGGACCATAACTTACACACTGATCATCACGGTTTTATTTTTTCTTAATAGATTTTCGTGGCCGTGAACGGGGGAGCGGGTCACCAATTATTTCCGGGGTAACCGGAAGGTCCCCTGACACGGCACCGGAACAAAAACAGCCTTTCCTTTTTTTAGGGAAAAGGAAAATGAATGTGTATGGGGGATGGGGCTGGGCGCAAGATCTTTGGAGTGGATTGTCGCGAGAGGATAAGGACTGAAATTCCAGAACACCCATGTGCATCTTTTGAGGGCTCCGGCAAGCATATCGGCACTTCACTGAATATTCAATGATTTTTCAAAAGTTAGTGAAAATCTGTCGGAGAGGGTGACAGGGAAAAAATAAGTAGAAAAACAATGAGTTCATATTTTCAAAAATATATTATATTATTGTTGAATTGTATGTGATATGTGGCCTGGCCTTGCCTTGTGACAGTGTGTGTTGATTAATTTAGAAAATGTGTCTCTTCATAAAGAACACTGCACTTGTATATTATAGCCTGTTATGCTCCATCTTACGACGTTGTCGCGCAGCAGAAATAGTTGATGGTGCTGTCAAATGATGAAACTCTATGGAATCTATGAAGGTTATGGGGGTCCCTGCTTCATCTCTCTCTCAACTAAGGGGTCCTTGGCCTGAAAACATTGAAGACCGCTGATATAGAGTGAAAGGAAAGCAGGAATAGAGAATGGCAGAGGAAACGAGAAAGGAGGGAGAGAAGTGAGCACTGCATCGATTCTCCACCTCCTCACTAACGCTCAAGATGGCGCATCTCTGTCTATTCACTCTGTGTTTCAGAGGTGGGCTGTGGACAGTTCAGAAACCTGGCCTGCCATCTTAGAATCTTCTGGTAAGAGTTGTAGTCCATGTAACAAACTGTCTCTGCCATATCGTCAGGGAGTTGGCTCGATACAGTCATAAACCTAACCCTACAGGATCAAGTCAGTGGCGTTAACGGTAGCGCCGTCAGTCGATGCTTGACATCCATATGAGTCCAACTGGCCGTGCTCGTGTGTTTGTTTTTGTAACCCAGTTATATATGACATGACCCAAGGTCCGTCTTTGTTGCTTTTCGTTGCTTCTATAGCAGGGATGTCAAACTCAAATACACACTGGGCCAAAATGTAAAAAATGGTACAAGAAGAGGGCTGGACTGGTTCAATGTTTATTTAAACGCGGGCTTGCGGTCACAGGCCCTCGATACGCGCCAATGCATTAGCAGTGCATTGTGGGACTTGTAGTATTATGGTGGTGTACGTGTGTACAGTATAGCAGAGTGACTCACTGCCTCAGCTTGATGGCCTCAAAAGTCTAATATCTCCCCCGGTCCATAGGGATATCGCTTTGGTCTGATGGTTAAGATGTTGGACTTTCATGCGGGAGACTTGGTTTGAATCCCAGGCATTGCATGTGCAATATACCCGTGGTGCCAGTTCTAATAGTAATCAAATATCATCCCGCGGGCCAAAGATAATTCATTCACGGGGCCTTGAGTTTGACATATGTGCTCTAAAGAAATAGCATATTGATGCTAACTTCCAGGAATAAAACCGTCCGACGTTTCCATTAGCTTGGAATCCCCGCTGACGATATCGTTTAAGGATCAGGGCTGTGAAAGTCACAAATATCCTGAGAGAGTGACGGCGATACCGAGAGAATGATATATAGAGGGAGAGTGTGATATATAGAGGGAGATATTATATTCTTGAGAGAGTTATATATAGAGAGAGAATGATATGGAAAGAGAGAGGTGTGTGTGTGTGTGTGTGTGTGTGTGTGTGTGTGTGTGTGTGTGTGTGTGTGTGTGTGTGTGTGTGTGTGTGTGTGTGTGTGTGTGTGTGTGTGTGTCGGGGGGTTACCTTGGAGGTACATCTCCTCTCCCTCTCCAAACATTTGCTCACAGCGGGCACAGCGGGCGCAGGACGGGTGGTAGTGCTTCTCACCGGCCTGGAAGCACAACGCACACACATCACTACATGTTCTAATTGTGTAGACTTCTTGTAAATTTAGTAATGCAGGTGTTTGACAATAATTTCACTTTTGAGACCATTTTTACGCTAACAAAAGTTAAAGATCCACAAGTGTACGTTTGGTTACCAACACTCCATCATTAAGCTGGTCAAGGACCACTGCTGGTCCCCGGTCCACTGGTTGAGAACCACTGCCTTAAACCCTGCCCAGTTAAGTGGAGTCCCTCAGAGCTCTATACTAGTGTCTTTTCGGTGGTCTGTTAGGATTTCGCAAAAAATAGCTAGCATTATGTGGTGTGACGGACCCCAGGAAGAATAGCCATGCTTAGGCAAGTGCTAATGGGGATCCATAATAAAGTAAAGTAAAGTAAAGGTGATTGACAACCGCTCTAAAAGAGCACCTGGAGGTGGCTGCAAATTGTAACTGGCCCTTATAAAAAAAAATGTTTTACTGGACATATCTTTCTTTCTTATTACTACTAATATGATGTTTTATTTGCATATTGCCTCATTTCTCACATGGCCCTCTTATAGCGCCACCATGAGGCCGATTCTTGCAAAACAAATTTTTGGACACTGCTCCTACAGATTTTGCCCTAAAATCATGCAAAGTGGTACACAGTATCACTAAGGTCATGTCATCAACATGGATCTGTTTCCCATATTCCCTCCTGATTGGCTACCATTGCCTTCTAAAGTTTGTGTATGCGACGTGACAGTCGCTTATTTCCCGATTAGGGAGTCTTATTGGTTGTAAATTATTGTTTGTCTTTAAATATCTTGACAAATTGAACACACGGGACGGGGACCTTATTAGATACAACCCCCAAGGGCTTATCTGGGGTATCTCTTTAGCATTCTTTTGTATAAATCTGTGCTACCGTCCAAATGCAGTCTTCCGCACGCTTTTCACTGTGACTTGTTTTTGCAAACTGCTTCAATCAAAAACCATCACCAAACACCACCACCACCACCCACACAGGGAACAAGACATTCAGTAAGAGATGTCATCGTAGAAACAGGAAGTCAGCAGGGTTCAGTGGAGGTTGATGGATGATTTCAAGGCTTGCTGCCCGCGGGTGCATTTGTTCAATTGAACTGACATGTTTTATACCAAAGAATGCCCCAACACAACCTTTACAACTGTGCTGTGTGTGTGTGTGTGTGTGTGTGTGTGTGTGTGTGTGTGTGTGTGTGTGTGTGTGTGTGTGTGTGTGTGTGTGGTGCTACATTTCTGGGCTCCATCTGCGAGTGTTACATAATTGGTTCGTTCAGAGGGGGGCTGACACAGCATCAGTAGGCAGTCCTCTGGGTGTTTTGTTAAACTGATTGTAATTCACCTTTCAATTTGAACTTTGTCACTTTCTAAAGAGGCACCGTCTGGGGGGGGGGGGGGGGGAATTGAAGAGAATGAATACTAGCACTGTTGCTGTTTCATTCTGCAGTCACTAGGGGGAGGGCTTGTCCAGGGAAAAACGTGAAAAGCATACAGAAGACTGCATTTGGACATATTGGAGACTACATTCTTACAGTGTTACATCTTACAGACAGTGTAGGAGAGAGAGAGAGAGAGAGATAGTTGAGAGGGAGTCTCTAAGAAGGAGAGTCAAAGCAATCTTTTCACAATGATAATCATGAAACTTGGCAATTCATTCTCACTTTAATTGATTATCAACCTCATCTTGCCCTGGTCTCCTCACTATTACACACACACACACACACACACACACACACACACACACACACACACACACACACACACACACACACACACGCGCACACGCGCACACACACGCACACACACGCGCACACACACACACACACACACACACACACACACACACCACTGATCTAATCTAAAAATTGTGCAGCCCTATCCAAACAGAGAGATGGCGGTTCCAGATACAGCTATCCTACTCTTACATTACATCACCAACTCAATTAAAACTGCCATAAAAAATTATTGAGTTCAACTCAATCTGTCACGGCACGCCACATTGTCCCCTGGTGGACCCTTACTCAACGGGGCATACAGACTGTGGGCATGACCACCTGGCATGTCCCTGTGACACTTTGCAGAGAGCTGCCACATAGTCTGACATTTAAATGTAAGTCTGGATATAACCAGAGTATTTCAAGAGGAGAGTAGCGTCACGCTTTGATCTCGCCGCAGACCGGAAGTGGCGTCGCTGGAGCCTGGTGACATTCCTAGCAAATGTCTGCTGCTCTTCAGCCCCGTCCACCTCCATTGTAACAGAGGCAATTTCACTTACTGGTAAGTAGACTAAATGACTTCTTTTCCCCCCTTTTAACACATTCACGGGCCTCCAAGCTATGCAACATTATTATTTCACGTAATCGGCTCTAGATAATGTTTAATGTAAGAAAATTGACTTGAATTTAAAATAATTGACTTTTTTGCTTTAGAATTTACGTGAACTAACTTGGAGAGGCCTGTGAATGCGTTAAAAGGGGTAAAAGACATGATTTAGTCTACTTACCAGCAAGTGAAAATGCCTCGGTTACAATGGAGGTGGACGAGGCTGAAGAGCAGCAGGAATATCACCAGACTCCAGTACACTAAATAGTGACGTCACGTTTTCTACGCTTACAATGGGAGTCGACGTAAGTGTCATAAAGCCCTTTGCACACAGGACAGTTGCGTTTTTTTTCTCGTTTGCTGCATGAATAAAACGCATTGGATTTGGTGTGCAATGCTGTGCGG
This sequence comes from Nannobrachium achirus, assembly GCF_963921795.1. Classification (NCBI taxonomy): domain Eukaryota; kingdom Metazoa; phylum Chordata; class Actinopteri; order Myctophiformes; family Myctophidae; genus Nannobrachium; species Nannobrachium achirus. The sequence continues at coordinate 12,375,600 of NC_137821.1, read as the reverse complement.
AATCGGCGCTGCGGATCCCAAAAGGAGTCATAAAAGGAGTGATGAGTGTTTTACCGCATGCGACAAGACGCACGAATCGAACTGGGTTCGACCGAGAAAAAAAACGCACGGCCGCAGCCACTTGTCGCACGGCTAATTCGGATCCGGTGTGCATGAGGTCGTAGAGAATCATTGTTTTCTTTAAAAAAAAATGAAATTGTCTGTTTTATCCGTGCGGATAAACTCGCCTGTGTGCAAAGGGCTTAACTCTCTCTATCTATGGGTCTGGATATAACCATCACTGTCGGGCAGAAACCTCCTACAGCAGGGGTAGGCAACCGTAGGCACGGGTGCCAACATTGGCACAGGGGAGGGTGATCACTGGCACACTGGCATTAGTGTGACAGAGAGGATTTTTTATTTGATAATCAAATATCGTTTTAAAACGTGGTCAGTCAAATTAAAACACCTAATTCGCAGGAAATTACATCCTGCACATAATTCTACATTCATTAAAACTCTGACCTTTGACTGGGGAGGGAGTCGGGGAGATGGCTGGGTTATTGTTTGAGTCTAATGGTCATTATAACAATGTCCTGACAAACAATATCCCGGCATTTTTAATGTGGTATCATTAAGATTTACTGTATGTTGTTGAGATGGCACACTGAATAAAAAACATGGCACTTCATTTCAAAAAGGTTGCTGACCCCTGTCCTAAAGTATCTCCATATTCTCAATAACATTTTGTGTTCTTTTGTGAAAATTAATGTCCTGCTTGATCGCGGCACAGCATCACATGAAAGCATCAAAACTAGCAGATCCGCAAGCTCAAAGCGCGCCTGCTACTTTGGAATTTGAATCCTGTAATGTAGCGGTTTTGGACATATGAGGTTTGCACCCGACAGAGACGATATCATATATCCAGTGGATTCCAACAGGCAGCGTAATGATTCTGTGAATGTACGCGTGTGTCCATTTGTGTGTGTGCTGTACACCTCTTTTTTTTTTTTTTTTATATATTTGTTTATTTGGGTACAGCAGGTTATATGTACATACATTGGTTTGGGGTTTCAATATTGTTTAGTCCCTGTGTCCCCAATTTTTTCCTCTTTTTTTTCAACAAACACCATCTACACATAAGACAGAACCGGACACAACATAAAACAAATGCAACAAGATATACATGAAATAAACAAATACTAAAATAAATGAAGCAAAACAAAACAAAAAGAGGTCACAGAAAGAAAGAAAGGGGTCACATCAGCTACAACAGTCCACAGACATGTCTGGTTTTCCCTCTATTGGTGTGGCAGTGAACCACTGCCCCAACCAACATAGGTTGTCAGACATGTCACTTCAGTCACTATCTGTCGGGAGAGGGGCAACCGTATCAGATGGTAAGTGATCAAGTAGAGGTTTCCATATTTTGGTAAAGATGTTCTCATTGCCTTTAGATCTAGCACTCATTCTTTCCATGGGTAGGATATTATATATATCTCGGTACCACTGTGCCACTGTTGGTGGTTTGTCCATAATCCAATTAAACAGGATACATTTCCTGGCCAGAACTAACAATTTTTGGAGAAGCATAACATTGGATGAGTTCAGGTTCAGCGATAAGGGCCGATCTGGAAGGCTAAGAAGAAATAATCCTGGTTTCATCTTGATATTACATTTAAAAATATTGTTTATCTCTTTAGAAATTGAGGACCAGAATTTGGAGATTGCAGGACAGTCCCAAAAGCAGTGCATATATGTACCAGTTTTATCTTTGCATTTAGAGCATAATGGAGATCTTGTGGGGTCAAACTTGTTTAAGATGTATGGTGTCCTGTGTTGTCTATGTAGAATTTTGTATTGAGTTTCCTTGAGTCTGTTACAGCAAAATGTTTTACTACAGGAAAGAATGCTCGCCTTCCAGTCAGCTATTTCATATTTAGTTTTCAGATCCTTCTCCCAGTTTGATATTACATTATCTATGTTATGCTTATTCCAGATATCCATGAACTGATAGAAATATGAGATAAAGCCTTTAGGCTGCGAAAACTGAATGAGACATTCATCTAGTAGACTTCTAACCAACCCACCAGGGGGGAACACCATTTCAGTTTGTATGAAGTGACGTATTTGAAAAAAGGCAAATAAATGGTTATTGGGTATTCCAAAATGAGATTTGACCTGTGTGAATGACATGAGCCCTTCTTCAGTAAAGAGGTCACCTATAACCCTGATTCCCTTTCTAAACCAGAAATTAAAAGTACTATTGTTGATACCTGGTGGGAAGTTGTTGTTACCAGTTATAGGGGTCAAAGAGGAGGAGAATTCCTTTCTCCCCATGGAGATGGTGATTTCCCTCCAGGCCCTCACTGTATTAAAGATAAAAGATTTTTTAATGCTTGATGGTAACGACTTTGTACTGTCAGTCAGTAGACTCAACAGTGTAGCAGGTGAACAGCACCACGCATCTATATGGTTACATGTTCCACTGATGTAATCCTTTACCCATTCATGAATGATCTGTGCGTGGCAGGCCAGATTAAAATTTAGAATGTTAGGGAGTGCTAATCCACCTCTCTCTTCAGGAAGCTGTAGTGTCTTAAACTTAAGTCTGGGTTTTTTACCATGCCAAATGAATTTGGAAAGATCTCTTTCTAGGCTCTTAGCTACCTTTCTAGTTATCCACAGTGGAAGCATTTGTATAGGGTATAATAAACGTGGTAGGATGTTCATTTTTATAAGATTAACTCTACCTAGCCATGATATAGGAAGATGTAGCCATCTATCCAAGTCAGTTTTCACTTTTCGCAACACTGTGATAAAATTCAATCTAAACAGATCCTGTACATTTGGGGAGACCACTATCCCTAGATAAGTAAAACCTGCTGTTGACCACTTAAAAGGAAAGTTTGTAATATTGGGTGGATCAGTGGTGCCACCTACTGGCATTGCTACAGACTTACTCAGGTTAACCTTGTATCCTGATTCAGGACCAAAAGAGTCGATTACTGACAGAATGGCCGGGATAGAGGTCTCTGGGTTGGAAATAAATAATAAAATGTCATCTGCAAATAAAACGATTTTAAGCTTATGTTTTCCCACTTGGATACCGGATATGTCTATATTGCTTCTTATCGCCTCTGCTAAGGGTTCGATGGCGATCGCAAACAAGAGCGATGAAAGCGGATCTCCCTGCCTGGTTGATCTGGCCAGTTTAAAAGCTGGTGAACGTGTCCCATTAACCACCACACTAGCACTTGGAGAGTGGTAAAGAAGTCTTACCCATTTTATAAAGGTGTCACTTAATCCAAATTTATCAAGAGTCCCGAATAAGTAAGGCCACTCTATCCTATCAAATGCCTTTTCGGCATCGAGTGAGATGACTAAACCTTTATTTTGCGTCTCCTCTGCATGTTGAATAACGTTTAATAGTTTACGCATATTAGTCTGCCCCTGCCTATTTTTTATAAATCCACATTGGTCTGTATTAATTATTTTAGGCAGCAGTCCTTCTAGCCTTCTCGCTAGCAGCTTAGAGAGCAACTTACAGTCCACATTAATTAGACTAATTGGTCTATATGATTCACATAGCTCAGGTGATTTATTTTTTTTCAAAATTAGGGATATATTTGCTGCGTAGAGAGTTGGGGGGAGGAATCCCTTTACAAATGACTCATTGTACATACGTAGAAGTGGTTCCGCTACCATCTCTGCAAATGTTTTATAGAAGTCAGGGCCAAAGCCATCTGGTCCTGATGCTTTACCACTCTGAAGGGACCTAATTGTTTCAAGTATCTCGTCTTTGGTAATAGGTCTACATAGCAGATCTTTATCTTCCTCTGTTAAGGATGGAAGATTGACTTGTTCAAGAAAGTTAGGCGCTCCCTCTATGTTATTGAGTTCTGAACTATATAATTTTGTATAGAATTCCTGCATGATTTTAGTTAGTTTTTTTGTTTCATATTGTTTGTTTCCAGAGCTGTCAATCAAGGAGGTGATGGTATTACTTTCACGCCTCCCAGCAGCTAAGCGTGCCAAAAGTCTGCCTGGTTTATTCCCCATCTCATAGAGCCTGTGTCTAGCATAGAGCAAAGAGGATTCTGCCTTTTGTGTTAATAACTCATCTAAAGCTGATTTAGTGATCGCTATTTTCCTAGAGAGGTTTTTAGAGGGGTGAGTCTTAAAATCTTCCTCAAGTTCGCCCAGCTCCTTCTCCAATTTTAGTTGTTCTTTAAGCGAGTCTTTTTTTTTAGCAGCACTGAAAGAGATAATTGACCCTCTAAGGACAGCCTTAGCGGCCTCCCATAGAGTTGAAGCATTTACATCTTCAGTGTCATTTGTAAACATATACGTAGCAAACTGCTCCTTTAAAAATGTTATAAAATCAGGGCTGCTAAGAAGAGTAGGATTAAGGCTCCACTGGAACGAACTTGAATCACGACGAGGTGAGGTGAGACAAATATGTATGGGGGAATGATCAGAGAGTGTACGAATCCCAATGCCACTATCCTTTATTCTATCTAATACCTGTCTAGAGGTGAAAAAGTAATCGATACGAGAAAGACTCTGATGCGGATTGGAAAAGAAGGTGAAATCTCTCTTTTGTGGATTTAGTACTCTCCAAGCATCGTACAGGTTGAGATCTGTACATATTTCTAGAGTTGTCAAAGCTTTCTTGGAGGGGGGTTCTAGTGACGATGGACTGTGGTCGGCCTCAGGAGACAAAACACAGTTAAAGTCACCAGATAAAATAGTAAGTGGAACCAGCATCGGAGAGATATCAGCTAGCAGTTTAGAGTAAAATTCGCTATGGTACACATTTGGAGCATATACACAGCCAATTGTAATTTTCTCACCATATAACGTACCAGTGATTAAGACATAGCGCCCTTCTATATCCTTAATACATGTTTCTAGAATAAATGGAGTGTTTTTGTTTATAAGTATTGCTACCCCTCTTTTACTTGAGCTGAAAGAAGAAAAAAAGACTTGACCTACCCACTCTCTTTTAAGTTTCTCATGCTCACTGTCTATCAGGTGGGTCTCCTGTAGTAGTGCTATATGTACTCTCTCTTTCTTGAGCCATGTTAGAATTTTCTTTCGCTTGATCACATGATTAAGCCCCTTTACATTATTTGAGATTATTTTAGTTGTACTCATGATGACCCTTAGTTTGTTTACCTATTAATACTGTTGTTATCCTGGGATATTGACATAAAGACATGTTGAGCTGATGTGACCCACTTTCAACGTATATAAGCAAAAATGACCTTAAAAAACATAAAGAGAAAACCTCAAACATACACAAAAAGAAAAACAACAAGAACACATATTCCTGAAAACTACATAGGCACGTGTTGCTGAGAGGTCCTGACCTAGCAAGCAAGAGATAAAACGCTCCTACCCACATTCTAAGAACACTCGTGTTCTCCATCCTAGTGGGTAACAGCAACTCTCATCAGTCCCTTTCCCCACCCCCAAATAATAATAATAATAATAATCTGTTGGTTTCATGCCACTTCAAATTTAACTTAATATAGAACAACAACAAAAGACACACACACGAAAAAATGTGTGTTAATGCAATCTGTGTTTGCTTCATCACATTTACCAACTTGAACAGCAAAATATTATCTATAACTGTTGATGAGCATATTGTGGGCATTCTTCTAACCAGCAGCACTGTATCAATCCGTTTTTTTACTCTAAAACCGTCTAAAGAAAAAAAAAGAAAAGTATATAGTTTCCCCTTTTCCTTTTTCTTTCCCCTCCCCCCTATGCCCTCCCGCCAAATAATAATATGTTACTTTATATAACTCTTTAACAGCCTCTCAATGAGAGAGTAAACAATAAAAAATAAAAAAAATTAACAGGAAAATAAGAGGTAAAATAAAATTAAGGTAATAATAATAATGATAATATAACTGAACTTTATAATTGGTTATTTTAAAAAGAAATAATAAATGAATAGATAAAAGGGAAAAAAGTAGGAGGAGAGAAGGAGAAAGAGAAAAAAAAAAACAGAAAAGAAAAGAGGAGGAGAGAAAGGATAAAAGGAAGAGAGAGAAAGAAAAGGAGAGAGATAGGTAACCCTAGTCTGATAGTGAACATAATTAGGGGGGGCAGCCCTTTTTTTTATTATTATAATTTTTTTTTTTTTTTGTTGCCAGCCCTAATTTTTTTTTTTTTTTTTTTTTTTTTTTTAAGTCCCTCAGCCCCCCCCCCTCCTCCCTCCCTCCCTCCCACCCTCCCACCCCAAGGCAGCAGTCCATCATCAGTTGCAATTATGACACTATTCCTTAGCAGACAGATTTTCATCCTTAGCCTACAGATCATTTCAATGATTACGTTTTTATCATGAGATCACAGACCTGTATGTTAGGTTGATGGTTCTGCAACTTCTTCCCAACTATCTATGAAAGCTTGTGCTTCTTCTGCCTTTGTGAATGCATGGTTGATGCCTTCGTGTTTGAAGGAAAGAGTGGCAGGGAAAATCATACGGAATTCGATGTTCTTCAGGATCAGTCGGCTGCAGACGTCATTGAAGCATCTTCTTTGTTTGATGACACTTGCAGGGATATCGGCTCGGATGACAAAGTCTACTCCATCTTGCTTCATGGGCTGTTGTGATTTGAAGGCGGACATAATCTTCACCTTATCAGTAAAGTTGTGCAGCTTGATCATGACCGTACGTGGCTTGTTGTCAGCTCTTGGGCCACCTGTGCGATGTGCACGATCCAATTTTATTATACCATTTTTTGTTTGCAAGTTCAAAACCGTTGGCAGCCAAGACTCAAAGAAGGCAGTGGGCTGGGGCCCTTCCAAGCCCTCCCGGAGCCCTGTCACCTTTATGTTTTCACGACGGCTGCGGCTCTCTTGTTCTTCAGCCTTTTGGACCAGCATGATAATGGTCTTCTCGGCCTGGGTTAAGGCTAGCTTCATCACAATCAAGTTGTCCTCAGCGTCGGATATGCGTGACTCAGCCCCCTCCATGCGTGTCTCTGCTTGTGCTTCATCCATGCGCTTGTCATTCTTCTCCAATCGTGTGGTAATGATGTCCAATGCTTCTGTAAACTTAGACAGTTTCACCTCTAATGCAGCAGCCACTTGTGTAGAGATACCTTGGATGAGCTCAGCATTGTCTTGCGTGGTCGCCATCGCCGTCACCGGTGGTGGTACCGTGGTAGTGGGTGAACTTAAAGTTGAACTTGAACTCATTGCCTGAGAGATATTTATGCTACCTTCTTGTCGGCGATCTGTATTGCCTTGCAGGGTCGGAGCCGCGGCCGCCGCCGTCGCCGAGGGTGGTCCCGCGGCAGTGGGTGAGCTTGAAGTTGAACTTGAACTCATTGTCTGAGAGTTATTTATTCTGCCTTCTTGTCGGCGATCCACCTCGGCGATAACTTTCGGCCTCGGTGCGGCCGTGGGTTTAGTAACAGCCGGGGCTAGGCTTGGAGTTGATTCCATTGTCTGAGAATTGTTTGTTCTCTGTACCTGCCGTCGAGCCTCACCCCGCGTTATTCTCGGATCTCTGGGGATGTAGTGGCTTGGTTTTCCTCTAGACATAAGTTGACTTAATGGGTAATATATCAGATTAAGCCAGTATGTCTCAGATGACGAAAAACAGATTAAAAAACACAATTTGTTTTACGGGAGCGGAGGAGCCGGGTGCGTGCCGTCCTCTCAGTATCACCGCATCACGTGACGACTCTGATCCGAGCGATGATAGAAGTGCTGGTGAAACTGAGCGCTAGGTGTGGTCTGCGTCTGGGGTTACAACCAGAGTGTGAATTATCAGTTTCGTTGGTTGGATTTATTTAATAATAAGGGGGGTCTCGGTTTGGCACATTCTTTCACTACATCCCTTTCTGCATTCACTCCGTCTGTTCCATTGATTTACTGCAGTTTTACTTCCGTACATTTCTTTGCACCTATTTTGCTCTGTGCTGTGAATGTCTCATGGAATGCTTCCCTCTCTCTGTCGACGACAACTTCCCTTCCCAAGGGAGGTTTCTAACCTTTCTGTCTTCCTAATCTTCCACAACCATTAGCTCTCCTACTAGTACTACCCTTTCTCCGTCTCCCCCAAGTCATTAGATTCCCTCCTCTCTTTTTTCCTCTCTCTAACAATCATATCATTGATTTCAGGTGGAAACCTTGTATGTTCAAAACTATTCAAATAACCTGTGTTCAATGTAGTTATTTTGGGGATTAATATTTTTTCAATATTGATTCAATATTTATAAAACTCACAGACAGACTGAAACAGTTTCCCTTTCGCTTTCGATAACATAGCAGATCTACAAGCTAACAACGTGCCGCGATGCCACGCACTGTGAGCTTGTAGATCGGCTATTTGTGCTACCTTTGCGCAACACTCTTGTACGCCGAAGTAGGACATTCGTTTACGGCAGTGGTTCTCAACCAGTGGTCCTTGAAGGGGTTCCAGGTGGTCCCCAGCTAAATGATGGAGTAGGTAACCAAATGGACCCTTATAGATCTATAACTCTTGAGAGTGTAAAATGAAACCAAATGGACACTTCTTTGGTTTCATTTTACGCTCTAGAGTTAAATTATTGTTAAACATCTGTATTACTTAATTTAAAATAATTCTACACAATTATTTTTGTATCAATGTTTGCCTGTTGTCTCTCCTATGGTACCACATCAATACACCATGGAATTGTACACAAAATCTTACACAACGACAACAAAATATCTAGGGTCTCAAGAGGTTAAATCTCATCAAACGGTGGCCCAAAAAATAATGGGCCTTGATATGAAAAAGGTTTAAAAACCACTGATTTACAAGGGAAACTACATAAAAAAGGTATGGAGATACGAGGTTTCTTCCTGACAGACAGCGGCGATATAAGATCTCCCCGCCCCGCTCAGAAACACCCCATCGTTCACGACTGCAGTCGAGCTCTGATTACCCATCATCCTATGAGGCGCTCGCTCCGGTCCCCTCACCGCCGGGACGACATTATCTTTAGTTCCTAAAGCTTATCTGCTAGGAAACGGACGAGGGAGAGAGAGAGAGAGAGAGAGAGAGAGAGAGAGAGAGAGAGAGAGAGAGAGAGAGAGAGAGAGAGAGGAGGGGGGAGGGGGGTTGTAGAGATGGAAAAAGACTAGGTGCAGGCAGAGAAAGATAGAGAGTGGATGGCTAGAGAGTTTATGGCTCTATGAAGTGAGCCGGATCTCTGGGATCCGTTCCTTTCAAATAGCCGTTCAAAAGGTTCATTTTGGTTACTAGTTTCTAGTAGTTATTAGATTTTGGTTATAATTACAAATCACTTCAACATTTCGGCCATATATACATTTCCGCCATTAGAAAATAGCCGATAAGCTCACAATGCGTCGTGTTGCGACACATTGTGAGCTTGTAGATCTGCTATGTTCTAATAGCCTGCTGAAAACGTAAGAAATGGGACATTCTGCATAATGAGTACTTTCTACTGTTGGTAATTTAAGTACATTTTATACCAATACTTTTGTATTTTATAATCAACATACATTTTGAAATCCCGACTTTTACTTGTAACAGAGTATTTCTACATTGCAGTATTGATACTTTTACTGAAGTAAAAAAGTAAAAAATGCAATCCCCCTCATCAAAAAAGGAACAGCTCCCTATACCGCAAACCAAATCCCATTGTTCATTTCAAGGAGCCGGTCAAAAGACTTGATTCGTTCGCCAACTTCCCATCCCTGAAGAGAGAAGGGGAAGGGGAGAGAGAGGTAGAGGAAAAGATTGAGTGACAGCTAAGAATGGAGGGGTCAGGGAGAGAGCGAGAAAGAGTGAAAGAGAGAATGGAGGGAGAGAGAGAAGGAGAGCGAGAGAGAGAGAGAGGAAGTTGACTTTGAAACACGGAGCCCTGGGCGATAAAAAAGGCTTTAGTTGGACCAGAATTGAAAGTCCCAAGTGGAAAGTTTATGAGAATCCGAGAGGGAAGCAAGATAGCGTACTGTAGCGCTCATAGTCGGGAGGTTTTTCTTTCTTGTGAACGGAACTGGGTCCACAGTCCTGTGGAGACAGATACTGTAGCGCTCTGCTTTGAAGCTGAAAGATTGATGAGGGTTTTTCTTTTCTTTTGCTGTTACTTTGGATAGGCCGTATGCCACGGCTTGCCACATCCTGAGGTTTAACTTGAGGTTATTGGCCTGGACAATATCGTACTATTTTGATATGGCATAAGTGTTGACTTTTCCTTGGTTTGAATCCCAACTATTTTATACTTGGGAAAATGTAACCTTCTTGTCATGAACTGAGGCGTTGTGAGCATGGCTATTTTTTATTATATATTTTTTATATAAATGGATTTGTTTTTTAACACATTGGCCGCCATTTTAACATTGACTGTATGGCTCTCCTGCCATTTTGTTTAATAAAAAAATTGATATATTTTTTTTATATTGACATTTTTCCTAAATTCTGTATTTTTTCGACAATGTCATACAGAACCTCAAATGAAACAGGACAAACTCTAGTCTCACCGAAAAATAAAATAAATAAATAAAAAGCTTTTTTTTCTATAGTTGCAGCCATCTCAAAATAGCCATTTTTGACCAAAATCCAGCTATAATTGAAAGAACTGGAGATATTGACCTTTTTGTGATTGATGGCTTTTCGAGCGAATAACTCAGTTGATATTTGTATTTATGGCGTCAGGCACTTATCAGATAAGTGTACTAATGTAATTATGTAATAGGAATTATTTTTAGAATTTTCTGTTTAGAAAAATGCAGAGAAAAATATTTTTATATGCTATGTCTGACCAAAAACAGCAAGTTCACATTGATATACTATTACTGCTACAGTATTCTACAAGTCTGCTACAAGTCACTTGGGGGCGCTGTCTCTCTGTTTCTGTGTGTAAATGCTAGTTGCGCTCTGTAGGCCTACAGGTGCACACACACACATTGACATCAAAGGGGGCATGAGTCTTTACAACCAGTAAGACTCCCTAATCAGGAGATAAGCGACCGTTGGTCGCTTATCTCCACAAATATCACAACCTCCACCTCTCACGTCATACGGGTAGCCATAGTTACACCTGGAATGTTGAATCTCCATATATGGAGATAACCTACGCATCACACAAAGTCTGACCTCACCAGCCCATACTTGGGCATGGACGACTTATATCTCCATATACGGAGATGGCCATATATGGAGATACGGTGACATCACAGAGTCCACAGCTGATGATGTGGCGTGATGTCATACAATACACAAACAAGCCCTATATAAAGGGGCAATTCTCACCAGGGAAGAGAGCATTGCCTGGAATGTTGAATCTCCATATATTGAGATAACCTACGCATCACACAAAGTCTGACCTCACCAGCCCATACTTGGGCATGGACGACTTATATCTCCATATACGGAGATGGCCATATATGGAGATACGATGACATCACAGAGTCCACAGCTGATGATGTGGTGTGATGTCATACAATAAACAAACAAGCCCTATATACTGATGCGATACGATGACATCACAGAGTCCACAGCTGATGATGTGGCGTGATGTCATACAATAAACAAACAAGCCCTATATACTGATGCGGAGATATGAGCAGGGCAAAGGTGTGACGTGTGACGTGTGACCGACCGACGGACGGCCGGTGGAGGTTTTCATAGTAAACTGCTCCCTGACGGTCGCAATAACACTTCTAGAATACACCTCTAGAATGGATTGCTATGACATTTGTTCAACAAGGTGATCAGCAATCTCTCAACACGTCGCTCTGCGACACTTTGAGAGCTTGTAGAGCTTGTAGATCTGCTATTTTCACATTCTAGCACATGTTAGAAAATGTCTCCCCCTGCCCCTAAAAAATCCTCTGCACTGCCCTGGCAAGAGCAGGGCAGACGCAGTTTGCTAACGAGGCGAGGCTGTAGTTGATCGATCGCTTGTTGGCTGTAGTTGATGCTTGTTTTGGTGGAGCGTGGGCCAGGGACCCCCACGCCCACCTGGTTCCCTAAGTGTTGGCTGGAGACCAGGGGACCCCCTTTGTGAGACCCCATCGACAGGGACCACTTGTCCCTGCAACTGGATCATGTGAACTTTATGTAACAAATGATCGGCTTATTGATTGATTTTACAATGTTATGTAACTCCGCACTGCTCTGGGAGGTCGGCGAAGCGTTGGACCCGCGGACCCCTTATTGGTTCCGTTAGAAAGGCGACCAGGGACCCCCACCTTTGCAAAGGCGATCATGGCATGGCATGGAAAGTTTGTGGACTAAATACCATTACAAAACTAATATTATAGCCTGGATATATGGATTATAACCCAGGGTGTGGATTCAAATCAACCATCATCA